>NW_007252946.1:366613-372340 GCF_000164805.1 Carlito syrichta
AGGCAATCCACTCACCTCAGCCTCCCAAAGACACGGGATTACAGGTTGAGCCACCGAGCCTGGCTTGATTATCTTTCTTTAGTCTCTGTCAGGCCCTGGAATGACCATTCCATAATCATAATGACACATTTTTTTCACTAAAAACATAGTTTTTAAAAAAATGGATTAAAGGCTTAAATGTAAGACTAGAAATTATAAATTTACTAGAAGCCAACATAGGGGAAATACTTCGGGACATTGGTCTGGGTAAAGATTTTGTGGATAAGTCTTCAAAAGCACAGGAAACAAAAGCAGAAATAGACAAATGGGATTATAAATATATATAATAGATATTTATATATCTAAAATGTTTCTGCACTGCAAAGGAAACAATCAACACAGTGAAAGAGACAACTTGCAGAATGAGAGAAAATATTTGCAAACTATACATCTGCTAATGGATCAATATCCAAAATATATAAGGACTCAAGCAACTCAATAGCCAAAAAACAAATATCCCATTTAAAAATGGGCAAAAAACTTAAAAAGTCATTTCTCAAAAGAAGCACACTAATGGCCAACAGAAGTACGAGAAAATGTTAACAAATATCACTAGTCACTAGGGAAATGCAAACTAAACCCACAATGACATACCACCTTACTCCTGTTAGAATGGCTTTTATCTAAAGACAACGACTTTTGGCGAGGATGTGGAGAAAAGGGAAGCCTTAACACATTGTTGGTGGGAATGTTAATTGATACAGCCTTAAAATATTAAAAATAGAGCTACCATATGATCCAGCAATTCCGCTACTGGGTATTTATCCAAAGAAGAGGAAATCAATATGTTGAAGAGATGTCTGCACTCCTATATTCATGGCAGTCTTATTCATAATAGCCAAGATATGGAGTCATCCTAAGTGTCTGTCAACAGATGGATACAGAAAATGTGATATATATACACAGTAGAATATTATTCAGTCATAAAAAGAATAAAATCCTGACATTTGTGGCACACTGATTGGCTTGAAGGATATATGCTTTTTTTTTTTTGAGTTGGAATCTCACTCTGTCACCCATGCTGGAGTGCAGTGGCACACTCACAGCCACCCCAGCGTCAACCTGCTAGGCTCTGGTAATCCTTCTGCCTCAACCTTCCAAGTAGCTGGAACTACAGGCACGTGCCACCATACCTGGCTAATTTTTTTATTTATTGTAGAGACGAGGTCTAGGCAAGTTGCCTGGGCTGGTTTCGAACCTGCGGGCTCAGGCAATCCACTTGCCTTGACCTCCCAAAGTGCTGGGATGACAGGCTGAGCCACTGAGCCTGCCTGGAGGAAATATGTTAAGTGAAATAAGCCAGGCAGAGAAAAACAAATGCTGCATGTTCTCACTCATATGTGGGTGCTAAAAAAGTTGATCTCATACAATTAGAGAGTAGAATAATCATTACCAAAGACTGGAAAAGGTAGGATAGAGGGGAAGAGGCAAAGGTTGGTTAACAGGTACAAAATTATAGTGAAACAAATATCCCATCCCTTTGCCCTAATGACAGGTGGAACAGGACTGAGAGAGAAAGAACATTACGAGCTGATTGTTTATACACTCAAGCCTCAGGACATATCAACAGGATGAAACCACTTATCTCACCCTTAGTGACTGTTTTCTACAGATTGTGGTATTTTCCTAAATTTGCTTTCCTCTCAGGGACAGCTCTTCAAACTTAGTCCTCTCTTTTCTGAACAAAAATTACCCAGTTCATTCATACCCTTTTGCATGGCAGATTGGAATGTGACATTTTTGAGGGTAGAAATAAAGTGTTAACAGTTTTTCATGTTATGCGTGCTTAGCTCCTAAAATGCTTTTAATAATGTTTTTGAATGCACAAATTAATTAATGAAGGGGGAATGTGATTACAAGACCTTGGTTGCCTTTTTTTTTTTTTGAAAGATGGGTTCTTACTCTGTCGCTCAGGCTGGAGTGCAGTGGTATGATCATAGCTTACTGCAGGCTCAAACTCCTGGACTCAAGCCATTTCCAGCCTCAGCCTCCCAAGAAGCAGGGACTACAGGCATGTACAACTACGCCCAGCTAATGTTTGTACTTTTTGTAGAGGCAGGATTACACTATATTGACCAGGTTGGTCTTGAACTTCTGGTCTCAAGAAATTCTCCCACCTAGGTCCCCTAAAATCACTGGGGTTATAGGCATGAGTCACCACTCCTGGCTAGGTTGCCATCTTTTAAAAACATATTAGTGGTTATTGTCCCAGATAAAATGGACAGAATACCCCATATGTTGTACAAATATTATAGAATAATGGTATCACCAATTTCCATAATTTAGATTTTACGTTTTGATGAGTTTTACCTAATAATGACAGAAGAGAATATGGCCCCCATCATTTTGGCTATCTGTGTTGAAAAGATCAAAATAGTCCTCTACAAAGTAGATTTAGCTTATCAGTGAGGCGGATTTTGCTTTAAATGGCATGTTTAGGGTTTTTTCTTGACGATCTGGAGAGCTCGACCAGATGAGGAAGGCCTCCTGGCTGCATCACTGCTGAGGCCTTTCTCCCTATCTCCTTCCTGTTATTCTTTGTTTCCTTCTTCTAACTGCACTGGAAGCTACATCCCTTACCTGAAATCACTTTTTCTGTAAATATTACTAGGAAAAAACTGGGGAGAAGAGTAATAAATGCAGAGTGGATGGATAAACATAATGATCCAAGAATGACAATGGTGAAATATAACATTTTCTGGTGTTGGATGTAATCACGGGTAGAGACAGAGGAATGAGAAAAGCAGACTGTCTCTCTCGCCATGGCAACAATAAGTGCATTTATTCCACAAACAGAAGGAGGAAAGGCATTTATTTGGTTCCTGTGCTTTTCCCTCTAATCCTCAGGTTCTCCTCTTTTTAGTTTTGTTTAGATTCTCAAAAGCTGGCAGCCAGTTACCTTGTAGTGACAACAATCGTTTCTTTAAATGCCTAAGATATGCAGGTGTACACTTGATTCCATGGTATTTTGTTGTTTAAAAATAAATAAATCAAGAATTTCTTTAAAAGCTCATTGAAGAATAGCTTGAGTCCTCTTTTGTCAAGCACAGAAGAATGCTCTTTTTAAAAGTTCGTATCTTTATTTTGGGGCAATCGCTTTACAAGCAGGAGTCAAGGTATGGTTTTACTTCAATTCAGTATCATTAGAAAATTGTCTGGGGCAACTTCCTTGGGTCCCCTCCCTCTGTGGGAGCGTTTTTATCCTCTCAATAAATTCTACTTTCCAAAAAAAAGAGAAAGAAAATGTCTGGTTCATTCATCTATGTCTCAAGGGCAAATGGTCATAAGTGAATCTGACAGAGAAACACTTAAGTGATCCTAGTTTGAAAGGAAAACCAATGCGTACTTGGATAGCAGCATTCACTTTACAGACAGTTCAAAGGGCATTTTGCTATGTCAAAATGCCCCCTGATGTTTTCTGATGCCAGTAGGAAAAAGAAAGCTATTAAATGCTTTTAATAGTGAAACATTGTATTTTGGTAGAAGGAAAGATGGAGAAAATAGATGCCAGGCTAACAGCAAGTCAAGAATACAGCGAGTTTCCCAAAGAGAATTCCTGTTTTTCAAAATATTCGTCCCTTCTTTAGGGGCAGCGGGGGTGAAAGAGGGTGCAGAATTGAAAAATGTGCAGAGTGTTCCTTAAAACGTTTTCTGTGTAATCCAACATTGTCAACGGGAGTTGTAGGGTGGATTGGGGCAAATTGATCAACCAGGAGCCTAAAGATATACCAAATTTAATGGTATACACACGAGCCCCACTATTTACTAGCTATGTGAATTTAGGGGAGATACTTAATGTCTTTAAGTCCCAGGCTCTGCAAGTGTGCAATTAAAACGGTAAATTCTACCACAGAATGCTGTCAGGTTTCGTCTAAGGACATATCCAATGCCGCCAGCAGGGGGCTTGGCATGTGCTAGGGCCTTAAACGTTGGCAAGTTCATTTCCATTTCCAGGAACACTTGAGTTCAGAGCTGTAGAATCTCTTCTCCAGGCATTTTAATTTTTTTTTTTTTTTTTAGTTGGAGTCTCACTCTGTCGCCCAGACTGGAGTGCAGTGGCACACTCCCGGCCACCACAGCCTCGACCTGCTGGGCTCCGGCGATTCTTCGGCCTCAGCCTTCCTGGTAGCTGGAACTACAGGCGCACACAACCACACCCGGCTCATTTTTAAATTTATCGTAGAGATGAGGTTTCGCCAAATTGCCCAGACGGGTCTCGAACCCACGGACTCAGGCAGTCCACTCACCTCAGCCTCCCAAGGCGCGGGATTACAGGCTGAGCCACCGAGCCCAGTTTAGGCACTTTAATTTTTCTGGGTCTTCCTTGTCTACAGTTCACCAATGTTTGATACGCCTTGATACTTGTATAACCCTTTACACACAGTCTTCTTAATATTGTGCCATGTCTCATTTTCTAGAAGAGAGTTCAAATTTCCTCTCAAAGCATTCAAGGACATCCATGATCTAACTCTAAATAACAGCTCCTTTTTGAAGATCCTTTGTTCCATTGGCCTACATTTTTCTTCCCTCCATAATTTCACTCACTTTTTCCTGTTAACTATAGTACAAGTGACCCCTGAGCAGCATGAGTTTTTTATTTTTTAATTTTAAAGATGTGGGGTACAATTCAGGGTTAGGTATAAAAACGTTGACTGTTCAGGTACCCTTGTTGATGAGGTGTGCCCCTCCCACCCTTAGCAGTTTCCCTCATCTGCCAATCCCACTGCCTCTCCCCTGGCAGTTTCTCACTACTGCCAATCTCTTTCTTATAATATTATGATAATTATTCAAGGTTTGCTTATGGGTGAAAACATGTGGGACTCAGTTCTTTGTTACCGTGATAGGTCACTGAGTATGAGCCACTCTAAAACCATCCAAGTTGCTGCAAAGTCCATAGTTTTGTCCTTTATGGCTGCTTAATATTCCATTGTGTACACGTATCACATTTTAAAAATCCAGTTCAGCTTCCATGGGCAGCGTGATTAGTTCCATGCTTTTGCTGTCGACCACATGAGATTTTACAGTGCAGGTTCATTTACATGTGAATTTTCCTCTCCCAATCACCCCTGAGACAGCAAGACCGACCCCTCCTCTTCCTTCTACCCTTCAGCCTACTTGCCATGAAGGTGATGAGGGTGAAGACCTTTACCATGATCCCACTTGATAAATAGTAAATATATTTTCCCTAACATACGCTTTTCTTAATAACATTTTCTTTTCTATAGCTTCCTTTATCGTAAGAATACAGTATATGATATGCCCAACATATAAAATATGTCTTGACTGACTATTTATGTTATCAGCAAGGCTTCAGTCAGCAGCAGGCTATTAAGTTTTTCGGAGTCAAAAATTATACACGAATTTCCAACTGCATGGGGTGTTGGCACTTCTAACTTTCATGTTTTCTGCACACTGAAATCTCACTTGTTCTTTAAATACCAGCATCAATGTCATGTCTTGCATGGAGTCTTCCTTAACCTTTTAGACAGAAGTGATTTCTCTTCTTTTGAAACTGCCTAGCAATTCCTTATAATATTAATAATAAACTTCTATACATTTGTGTGATACTAAGTTTAATGGACACATCCTCATTTGGATATTATTTAACTTGTATAGAGTGAGAACTCTCCATTCACTTTCTTCCTCTGACTTCTGAAATATTCTGGTTCTTTTTTTTTTTTTTTTTTT
>NW_007252946.1:372360-374520 GCF_000164805.1 Carlito syrichta
TTTTTTTTTTGAGTTGGAGTCTCACTCTGTCACCCAGGCTGGAGTGCAGGGGCACACTCCTGGCCACCGCAGCCTCAACCTGCTGGGCTTAGGTGATCCTTCTACCTCAGCTCTCCAAGTAGCTGGAACTACAGGCACATGCTACCATGCTTAGCTTACTTTTTGATTTATTGTACAAATGAGGTCTCACCAAGTTGCCTAGGCTGGTCTTGAACCCCCAAGCTCAGGCAATCCTCTTGCCTCGGCCTCCCAAAGGGCGGGAATTACAGGCTGAGCCACTGTGCCTGGTCTGTTTTTCTTACTACCTATATGGCTCTTCCTTCTCTGTCTTCTCAGTGCGTGTATTCACTTCCTAGGACTGTCTTAAAGTACCACAAACTGGGTGGCTTACCACCACAATATGAATTTATTATCTCACAATTCTGGAGGTTAGAAGTTCAAACCCAAGGTGTTGGCAGGGCCATTTTCCCTCCTTGCCTTTTTTAGCTCCTGGAACCCCCTGGCATTCATTGGCTGGTGGCAGCGTAAGTCAAATCTCTGCTTCCATCTTCACATGACTGTCTTCCCTCTGTCTGTGTTGTTCTCCTCCTTGGGTCTGTGTTTTCTCTTCTTATAAGGACATCAGTCGTGTTGGATTAGGTCTCACCCTAATCAAAAAGATCTCATCTTAATGTGATTACATCTATATAGACCCTATTTTCAAATTAGGTCGCATTTATAAGTACCAGGGGTTAGGCCTTGAAGACATCTTTTTGGGGATCCAATTCAACCCATGACAGTAAGGATCCCATTTTTTGCCTCTCTCTCAATTATTAGAATTCTTCAGAGCGATCTCCTGGGCCCCTTTCTCAGTACTCATTGAAACAATGAGAGAAAGTAAAAAAAGTTGGCAATGCTAAACATGGTGATTTGTAAAACAGATATAATATGAGATTCCAAGGAGGATTTAGTGTTCTGGTGCATTCTTCTAGAATATGACTATTTCCCTTAGCTTTTCCTTTAGAACCACACTTGAGTTGATGGAACTTTTAAAAATATTTAATGAATGTTACTTCTGGAGAAGAGAGTAAGAGTTTTAAACAAGGCAACACTGGTAACATGAAAATTATATGAGATAGCTATGCAGTGATTCTCAATATTGTCTCCTCCCTATAGAAAACAAGAAGAAATGATTGCCCACTGGGAAGGTAATTACTATGGGCTGAATGGTACTTTCCTGAAATTCCTATGTTGAAGCCCCAACCCTCACACCTGAGAATGTGACTCTACTTGGAGGTAGGCCTTCAGAGAGGTAATTAAGTTGAAATGAGGCCATTAGGGTGGGCCCTAATTTAATCTCACTGGTATCATTGAAGTAAAGGAAATGTGGACACACGAGGGGACACTAGATATATGTGTGTGCAGAGAAAAGACCACTTGAGAAAGTGGCCATCTGCATGTCAAGGAGAGAGGCCTTAGGAGAAACCAAACCTGCTGATACCTTGATCTTAAACTTCTAGCCTTCAGAACTGTGAGAAAATACATTTCTGATGTCTAAGCCACCCAGTCTGTGATATTTTGTTATGGCAGCCCTGGTAAACAAATGCGGTAATTTTTAAAGTCATTTGATTAGTGAGTAGATACTATTCTAGTATCTACTATCTAGTGAGAGTAGATACTGTCAGACACTGTTCTAGATGCCGGGGAAAAGTTTCCCTGTGGAGCTGATGTGCTAGTGGGTGGAGAAAGGGAACAACACTAAATAAGTAAAATATATGTCACGTGGGATTAAGTGCTACAGACAAAAATAAACCAGGGATATTATCTTGGGACAGATCGTAATCTTATGGAGGCCTCCCTGCGAAGGTGACATTTTAGTAAACACTTGAATGGACGAGGAAGAGAGGCATGAACACCTAGATGCAAAGGATCTCAGGTAGAGGAAACAGCAAGTGTAAAGACCCTGATCTGGGATTATATCTGACATGTTCAGGGGACAATATTAAGAAGCCCATAGGGCTGAATGTGTAGAGCCTAGGCAGAGAGTAATATGTCAGAAGATGGTGGAGGAGAGCTATGGAGTTTTTGGGGACCCACTTGTAGAGAAAGCTAGTCCCCAGAATGAAGTTAGTACAAAAAGAGTGGACAGATATAGAGATGAGGGAGGGTGTGGATAGGGGG
>NW_007252946.1:374540-374973 GCF_000164805.1 Carlito syrichta
GAGAGAGAGGGAGGGAGGGAGGGAGATTAGTGACACAGCAGAAGGTGAGAGAGGAGGGGAGAGAGAGATGGAGAGAAAGAAACCACTTTGAAAAGACTATGTACTGTATGATATGACTTTATTTATAGGCCATTCTAGAAAGGCATAACTATGGAGGCGACAAATATATCAGTCATTACTGGTTTGGGGAAAGAGGAAAGTTGAGTGGCGAAGAACAGAGGATGTTTTTGACAAGTGAAGAAACTATTCTGCAAGGTGCTGTAGTGGTGGGTGTTCAACACTATGCATTTATGAAAACCCATAGAACTTTACAGCTCAAAGTGAACCTCAATGTATAAACATTAAAAAATTCATAGCCGGGCTCGGTGGCTCAGCCTGTAATCCCGCGCCTTTGGGAGGCTCAGGTGAGTGGATTGCCTGAGCCCGCGGGGTC
>NW_007252946.1:375002-393341 GCF_000164805.1 Carlito syrichta
CGGCCACTGCACTCCAGTCTGGGCGACAGAGTGAGACTCCAACTCAAAAAAAAAAAAAAAAATTCATTTAAGAGGTCAGGGGATCCCAGGGTGGAATATAGGACATGACTAAACAGTTTAACTATATTACAGATGTATGAAGAAAATCTCACTGAATGGGTCGGGGGAAGAATTCCTGGTCTAAGAAACATTGGGAACGAAGAGAGATTGTAAGACTCAAGGAAAAAGGAATTGCACATAAGCGCTGTATTCTAGTTGACCAAGTTTCCAATGGAAGACTGGGTTCACAATCTGAAACCACTGTACATGTGCGCTGTTACTGAACAATTAGGTAAGTGGAATGTGGGTGGTGGGAGCCAGATTTCTCACGGTTGCAAGTAAGAAGGGAAGAAGGCAAGAATCTTCTATGTAGCTAAGGATTAGAGTTGGAGACATCAGTAGGAACTCAGGCTTACATTATATGGATGCAGATGTTTACACGCAGAAGTATTTATAGATATGTGTATATACAGGTGTTAGCTACACACATACACACACACACACACACATGCTCAGCTGAAAGGTTCAAGAAACAGGGATGCACCCAGCACTCACATTTTTGTTTCTAATACTATTTGTTCCAATAAATGGAACTAGGAATCCTTGGAGGAATAACTGATTATCAGGAAACATATAGTGTGAATCTGGAGCATGCCATAGTGCCGTAAAGTAAAGAGATGCAGTGGGGAAACTGCCAGGGGAGGGGGGTGGGACTGGCAGTTGAGGGAAACTGCTAGGGGAGGGAGGGGCACACCTCATCAACAAGGGTACCTGCATAATGAACATTTGTATACCTAACCCTGAATTGTACCTCGCATCTTTAAAATAGCAATAAAACAAACAAACAAAAAAAACTATCCACAATGATGGAGGATATCAAAGGGAAATGAGAGTCAGCATAAGAGATCCTAATGGCCCAAGATGGAATGCTTTGAGCAACAAGATAAATACAACAGCACTGGATTATAATCCAGGATATATAATAATTATCCATGTCTAAAGAAAATGTGATACATATACCCAATGGAATATTATGCAGCCATAAAGAAGGACAAATATACAGATTTCGCAGCAACTTGGATGGATTTGGAGTTGATCACACTCAGTGATCTATCACAGAAACAAAGAACAGAGTACCATATGTTCTCACTCATATGCAGACCTTGAACAATTATAATACTATGAGAAAGCATTTGGCAGTAATGTGAAACTGTCGGGGGGGTGGGGAGAGGGTGGGATTAGCAGCTGAGGGAAACTGCTAGGGGAGGGAGGGGCATACCTCATCAACAAGGTTACCTGCATAGTCAATGTTTGCATACCTAACCCTGAATTGTACCCCATATCTTTATAAGAAAAAATAATAATAATAAAAGGAAAAATAAAATAAAATATTATAAATATAAAAAAATCCATGTCTATACCGATATAAATAAATAATTGCATAAGTAAATACACGGGGAAGAGGACAGATCTCCTCTTCCAAATACTTTTTAGGCAGCTTCTTCATCCTCAAGGGGGTAGAACATAACCTCCCACTCCTTGAGTGTGGGCTGCACACAGGGATGTCCTTCCAAAGAGTACAGCATGGAAAGGAAGAAAAGAGGGACTTGAAGGGGGTGAAGCTTGATGAACACTACCTCAGCCAGGTGATCAAGGTCAGTATTGAGAGTGGTAAGTCACGTGGATAGTGTGTACCCTTGGTGTGTGTAATGGGAACGGCACTTGACCTCTGTCGTCTTCCTCCCTACCTAGCGAACAACCAGCCTAGTCATGAGAAAAACATTAGGCGAATCACAATTGAGGGAGAGTGCACAAAACACCTGGCCGGTGTGTCTCAAAATCGTCAAGGCCGTCAAGAACAAGAAAAGCCTGAGAAATCGCCAGAGCTGAGAGTGTTCTGAGGAGACATGCCAACTACATGCCATGCAGCATCCTGGGTGGGACCCCAGAACAGAAAAGTAATGTGTCAGTACTGGTTCGTTGATTGTGACCAACGCATCGCACTAACGTGGGATGCAAGTACTAGGGGAGACTGACTGGTTGTGAGATATGTGGGGACACTACTATCTTCCCAAATGTTCTGTAAATCTAAAACCTTTAAAATAAAAAAAAAGTTTATCTTAAAAGTCCTTATGCCAAGTTTTATACCATCTCAAGTCAACCAGAATGGCTGAGGGTGTGAGCCAGGCGTCAGCACTTTTTAAACATCTTGGGTGTTATCAATGTGCAGCAAAGTTTGTAGCCTTTGAGGTAGAAGTCCCCGAGCTATGGTAGACGTTCTATTTCGGCACTCCTTAATTCACGCAAAATGTCCTGAACCAAATGAAATTGTTGAGTGATGCCTCTATTTTATACCTCTGTGCAGCTGAATTTTTAATAATGAGTGTGATAAAAATAAAGAACTGGAACAAGTTGCCCATTTGAGCATCACTTGATGCTGCACTATTGAATATTCAGCCCCTAATTGACAAATGTATCAAGCATGTAATTACAAGCAGTATTCTATCTTAAAATGTCTCTTGTAATTTTCCTCCAATTGAAATGGAAATAAAGGGATATGACACACATACTATTTCCTGGTGCCTCCCCCCTCCCCGAACATATCAGTAGGCTCTAGCAGACCCCACGACGGTTCCATTTTCCACCATTTTTTGACCTGATCTGTGCTCCAGGAGACTGACTCTATGGATTGCAATCCTCAGGCCTGCTTGTCATCTGATTTCCAGTTGGGTTTAGGCAGGATGCAGGAATGAAGTGTCATATTTTTAGCCCTACTCTTTCCATTCCTTATCACGATTCTGGCAGTGGCTATATTTGTTGCATCGCCAACTCCTGTCCACTCCAGTTCTCACTGGGCTCAGGAAGCACGGTTCCTTTTCCTCACCCTTTCAGGCTAAGAGGGGTCATGGTCTCCTGCTATTGCTAGTCTCTGGGTAACCCACCATCTCTTGCTGGATTAAAAAAAGAAAATACTTTGCCCATACCTCTGAAAATTGTCTCTTTACTAAAATATTTTCAGTTTAACCCTTTGAGGGTGCCATCTGTTTCTTGACAGAATTCTGACTGATACAGTTACAGTTGTCAACTCTATTCCTGGGAAGGATGACTCTTCCCCCCATTTTTCTCAGCTAAGAAAATGTACTGCCTACTTTTTTGGCCTTAAAAATGTTCTTTGTTTTGTGAAATGTTGCTGATGGTAGAGAACATTATTTCCTCTCAATCCTAATTTGGCAAAAGAAAGACTTGGCAAACTTATGCTGGTTCCCCACACATTTTTGAAATTTTATTTCCAGAATCCAGAGTCTGGGAACCATTGATCTAAAAGAGAATTCAACTTTGAAACATTAAAGGAATTTAGCTGTAATTCATCTTACCACAAGAATCTTACAAATCTGGTGAAGGCTGCCAATGGCTGTCACAGTAGACACTCAAGTTACGGGAGTTCAGTTGCTTGCACAACTTATTGTTCCACTCCTGGTAAAGAGGGACATCGTATCGCGGGAAAATAGGAGGAACCATAAAAGTTAAAGTGGCTATTTTTATGTTCATTGCTACCAAAGAAAATGTTACAGCACATTGTGTTTTGAGTCTCAAAAACACACACGAGTATCACATTTCCTTGGAGAGTCAATGGGGGAAGGGATAGAGGAAAAGGGAAGTGTGCATCTGAAAGATTTTTGTTAATTTGTTTTTTTTTAAATTCAATTTTATTTTTGATTCGAGGGCTACATGCGCAGGTTTGTCACCTAGGTATACTGTGTGATGGGGGTTTGGGCTTCTAATGAGCCTACCTCCCAAGTGGTGAGCATGGGTGATTTTCAACCCTTCTCCTCCCCCCTCCCCTGCCTTCAACAGTCCCCAATGTCTTTTGTTCTCATCCTTGTGCCCATGTGTGCTCAGTTTTTAGCAAGAAGTTGAAAGGACTCTTCAATGAAGCATGGATGCTTGGTGGTAGTAATTTAGAACTTCCAAGTTTGCAGATACAGAAATGTTCACATTTACACAATTCCAAGTCTTTTTAAAAATTATAAATAATTACAAAAGACCACCAAGCAGCACACATTGGGCATTTGTGGGGTTTTTCAAGTTTTATTGTATTTTTAATTGCCACACAGTAATTGTATATATTTGTGGGGTACAATGTGATGTCTCAATACATGCATACGTTGTGGAATGACCAAATCAGGCTAGTTGACATAGCCAGCATCTTAAATATTTATCATTTCCTTGTGGCAGGAACATCTAACATCATCTCTTAGTTATTTTGAAATGTACATTATAATTGACTATAGTCACCATACTATACCATACTTTGCAATAGAACTTATTCCTCCTGTCTAAGTGAAACTTTGTATCAGTTCAACAACATCTCTCCCTTCCTCATCCACATACCCCCACCCCACCGCCAGCCTTTGGTAACCATCCTTACACTCTACTTCTGTGAGTTTGACTTTTTTATATTCCACATGCATGCAAGTTCATATGGTATTTGTCTTTGTGTGCCTGGATTATTTCTCTGAATATAATGGTTGTTGCAAATAACGGAATTTCTTGTTTTTAAATGCTGAATAGCATTTTATTACGTATATATACCACATTTTCAAATCCATTCATCCGTTGATGGACACTTAGGTTGTTTTCATGTCTTGGGCATTATGAATAATGCTGAACGAACATGGGAATACAGACATCTCTTTGACTTAGTGATTTCAGTTCCTTTGGGTATATACCAAGAAGTGGAATTGTCGGTTCATATAGTAAGTCTATTTTAAGTTTTTTTTTTAATCTCCACACTGCTTTTCAAAATGGCTGTACTACCAACAGTATACAGAGCTTCTTTTCCCCTCACATCCTTGCCAATACTTGTTATCTTTCATATTTTTGATAGTAGCCATTCTGACAGGTGTGAGATGATATCTTATTGTGGTTTAAATTTGCATTTCTCTGATGGTTCAAAATGTTGAGCATTTAACAATATATCTGTTGGCCATTTATACGTTTTCTTTTGAGAGATGTCCATTGACCCACTTTTAATAAGGTTATTTGTTTTCAAGTTCCTGGTTATTTTGGATATTAGCCTTTATCCAATGTATGATTCATAACTATTTTACCCCAATTTGTGGGTTTTCTCTTCAGTCTATTGATTGTTCCTTTTGTTGTGCAGAAACTGTTTAGTTTGATGTAATCCCATTTATATGTGTTTGTTCTCATTACTTGTGCTTTTGGGGTCATATTCAAGAAATCACTGACAGACCAACATCATAAAACTTTCTCCCAGTGTTTAGTTTTAGTCATTTTATAGTCCTATGTCTAAGTCTTTAATTCGTTTTGAGTTGATTCCTGTGCAAGAAGTGAGATAAGAGCCGGGCTCGGTGGCTCAGCCTATAATCCCGCTCTTTGGGAGGCTGAGGTGAGTGGATTGTCTGAGCCCGCGGGTTCAAGACCCGCCTGGGCAACTTGGCGAGGCCTCGTCTCTACAATAAATCAAAAAATTAGCTGGGTTTGGTAGCGCACGCCTGTAGTTCCAGCTACTCGGAAGGCTGAGGCGGAAGGATCGCCGGAGCCCAGCAGGTCGAGGCTGCGATGGCCGGGGGCGGCCACTGCACTCCAGTCTGGGTGACAGAGTGAGACTCCTACTCAAAAAAAAAAAAAAAAGAAGTGAGGTAAGAACTATTCTGATTCTTCTACATGCGAATTCTTCTACTGGCGGTGGGGTGGCGGGGAGGTATGTGGATGAGGAAGGGAGAGATAATGTTGAACTGATTTTGTAGGACTATAAAATCACTAAGCACTATTATTATTGAAGAGATTGTCTTTTCTCAATTGCATGGGCTTGGCACTTTTGTCAAAAATCAATTCGCTGTAGACATATTCTCTTCCCCCAACCCTCGGGGCTCTCTATCCTATTCTATTGGTCTGTGAGTCTGTTTTTATGTCATTACATGCTGTTTTGATTACTAGAGCTCTGTAATAATATATTTTGAAATCCAGTAGTGTGATATCTCTGGCTTTCTTCTTTTTGGTCAAGATAGCTTTGTCTCTTTAGGTTTTTTTTTTGGCTATGTCATAAATATTTAAAGATTATTTTCCTATTTCTGTGAAGAATGACATTGAAATTTTGATAGGGATTGCATTGAGTCTGTAGATTGCTTTGTGAAGTATGGACATTTAAAAAATATTAATTGTTTCACTCCATGAACACAAGACATTTTCCCATTTATTTCTATCCATTTCTTTTATCAGTGTATGGATCTTTTACTTCCTTGGTTTACTTCTAAATATTTTATGATGCTATATTGTAAATGGGACTATTTTCTTAATTTCTTTTTTAGTTAGTTCATTGTTTGTGCATAAGAACACCACTGCTTATATAAGTTGATTTTGTGTCCCATAATTCAGTATATGAGTTCTAACAATCTTTTGGTGGAGTCCTTAGGATTTTCTATGCGTAAGATCATGTCAGTAAACAGAGATAATTTCATTTCTTTTTTTCTCAATTTGGATGCCTTTTATTTCTTTCTCTTGCCTAGTTGCTCTAGCTAAGACTTCCAGCACTATGCTGAATAGAATTGAGAGGCGGTATCCATGACTTGTTTCTCATTTTAGAAAAATCCTTCAACTTTTCACCATTGATTATAATATTAGCTGTGAACCCAGCGTGGTGGCTCATGCCTGTAATTTCAGCACTTTGGAAGATTGCCTGAGCCCAAAGGTTTGTGACCAGCTTGGGCAACTTGGTGAGACCTCGTCTTAACAATAAATCAAAAAATTAACTGGGCATGGTGGCACACACCTGTAGTTCCAGCTACTTGGAAGGCTGAGGCGAAAGGATCTCCTGAACCCAGCAGGTCAAGGCTGTGGTGACCGTGAGCATGCCACTGCACTCCAGCCTGGGTGACAGAGTGAGACTCCAACTCAATCAATCAATCAATCAATCAATCAATCAATAATATATATTTATATATTAGCTGTGGGTTTGGTATATATGGCCTTTACTGTGTTGGGAAGTATTCTAATTTGTTGAGAATTTTTTTTTATCATGAAAGGATGTTAAATATAGTCAACTCTTTTTCTGCATCTATTGAGATGACCATATGGTTTTTGTCCTTCATTCTGTAGGCATTTGTGTTTATTGGTGTTTTAAATCAAATGTACTTTATAATGTCAAGTACATCCAATCTATAATTAAAATAAAATTTTTGAAGTACTCTATGCTTGAGCAGGGTGCAAGAAACAGGGCATATATTTATCATAGTTTAGTCTCCTTGACTTTAAAATTCTTCTCTCTTGAGAATATAATATCCTTCTTTGTTATGTTATATTTAATCTTGACTGCAAGGGCATTAACACATGATTATTTTTTAGTTTTCATCTGCTAAAGAGCATTTTTTCTTGTTTTTATTTTCATAGCTCTCACTTCTCTACATTTAGTTAAAGAAAAGACACAGAGCACTCTTTTCAAATTCATTCTTTCCTTTAAATACTTTTAAAAGGGCTAAATAGCTTAGTCATAACGAGGAAGTTTTTTTCACAGTCATAATCCAAATATAAGCTATTGTTCATATAGCAAGGGAGAATTAGGGAGCTCAAGGATTTTCTTTCTTTTCTTTTTTTTGAGTTGGAATCTCATTCTGTTGTCCAGACTGGAGGGCAGTGGCCGCTCCCAGCCACCACAGCCTCAACCCGCTGGGCTCTGGCGATCCTTCCGCCTCAGTCTTCTGAGTAGCCAGAATTACAGGCATGCACTACTATGGCCGGTTGATTTTTTGATTTATTGTAGAAATGAGGTCTCGCCAAGCTGCCCAGGTGGGTCTCGAACCCTCAGGCTCAGGCAATCCATTCACCTCAGCCTCCAAACACAGGATTACAGGCTGAGCCACTGAGCCCCAGCTGGATTTTCTTTCTCTTTACATTTCTCTTACTGAAACAAAATAATAGAGACTGATTTATTTCTCCCTTTATCTGGTGGTGGAAACCAGTCTATGGAAAACCCAGGATGGTCAGCTATATGTTTTTCCCTATGTGGAGAGAGTTTTCCCCTCTGTAAGAGGGAATGAAAGTCACTCATATGGAGAAGCAGAAACAAACGGAGAAGGTTACTGGTAACTTGAGGTTCCTGAGGAAC
Source organism: Carlito syrichta (assembly GCF_000164805.1). Taxonomy (NCBI): domain Eukaryota; kingdom Metazoa; phylum Chordata; class Mammalia; order Primates; family Tarsiidae; genus Carlito; species Carlito syrichta. The sequence continues at coordinate 383,167 of NW_007252946.1, forward strand.
ATTTGGATGTCTCCTCTTCTTATTATTTGACTTGAAATGTTCTTGCTTCCATGAAATAAAAAACCCCCCTTTTGGCTAAGCTATTATGTTGGGTGGGACTCTATAGGGAGCAAGTGAAAAAGAACTAAAAATAGCTTAAGTGCAAAGGGAGAATTAAGGAAAGATTCTGAGGTAGCTCACAAAATTAAAGGAAGAGTCGATCAACTAAGCTTTCGGAAAGTAGGAGCAGGTGCCATGGAAGGGACTCAGAGCCCAGGGCCAGGAGACATGTACCATTACAGCCCACTTGCTCTTTATGTGGCCTTTACTCCCTCTTGTTTCGAGCACTGTTGCGGAGGAAAACTTTGATGGCCTTAAGTGCTCTCCCCCAGAATTTTCTTTTATTTACTTGAAACCCTCTTCCACTAACTGGCATTTCTGTCTACTGCCACAGAAGATGTTACAGCACGCTGCAGTTTGAGTCTCAGAAATGCCGACCAGGAGTAGATTCAGGGTTTGAAAATGACGGAAGTTATCCCACTTTAGGGGAAAAAGAGGAAAGATGAAACGGAAGCAGAGAGCTGAGTTGGTACCACTGGAACAAGGCACTGCGCCTGGCACATGATGCCATCACTAAGCAACACACAGTGGGCATTTGTGTTTATTAGTGTTTTAAACTGAGTGTGTTTTATTTTTTTTATTTTTTTTTTGAGTTGGAGTCTCACTCTGTCGCCCAGACTGGAGTGCAGTGGCCGCTCCCGGCCACCGCAGCCTCGACCTGCTGGGCTCTGGCGATCCTTCCGCCTCGGCCTTCTGAGTAGCCGGAATTACAGGCGCGCGCTACCACGTCCGGCTAATTTTTGATTGATTGTCGAGATGAGGTCTCGCCAACTTGCCCAGGCGGGTCTCGAACCCACGGGCTCAGGCAATCCACTCACCTCAGCCTCCCAAAGGTGCGGGATTACAGGCTGAGGCACCGAGCCCGGCTCTGAGTGTGTTTTATAAAGCCAAGTACAGCCGATCTATCATTGGAACAAAAGCATTGAAGTACCCTACGATACTCATATCCCAGGACGGAACCCTGTGGAGGAGAAGCACAATGAGTTTGGGGGAAATCCAAGAGCTAAGAGAAGCACATAGTAGAAAGAGCTATTGCCCTTTATCCTAGATAAAGCTAGGGGTAGAGAGAAGACTCCAGTGTCCTCTGCAACTTGGGGTCATATGAGGCAGTGTCGAGAAATAGTTGTATGACTGAGGCAGTCAGATCTGAAGCAGCCTTGGAGAGTTCCAACTTGCCTCAGCAAGGTACAGGAGTGGCAGAATGATTCCTAAGTGTAGTACAGTCGCGTCACTGGGCCTTGGAAAACTCGATCAAAGTGCCACAGTCCAGAGTGGTGTTGGGCATCAGGCATAAGGAAGGAGAGTCACTGATCCTGAAGTGACCTCTGGCATAGATCCATGTAGATCAGCACTCGGAAAACAGACAGGTCGAAGAGTGAGGTGCCAAACTCAACAGATGGTTGATGAGCCAATCTTGTGCTTGTAGGGGTCCTGCCTTCCTTCCCTCCCGTGTCCCTTGCCTAGATATTAGATATGGATACAAGGAGAAGAAATAGGAACAGACTTAATTGAGGTTTAGTCTCTATCAGTCGGTAAAATAGGATCTCATTGGAGAAATTAAGTTCAGTTTCAGAAAAAAAATTAAACCACACTTTCTGAGGACCTGCTTATGGAGTCCCGAATTCCAACTCTGTCTTCTACTGCAAACTGTGTTCTTACGTGTGGCAGAGAACCTGGCTATCAGCAGCTGCAGTTCACAGCCGTGTATATTCACCCTCTGAAAGGAAGAAGCTCTTCACCCCTTTGGCTCCCACACCCTGGTACCCACATCCAAGCTCCTGCTGGAAAAGCTTCAGGGAATAATCTTGACTGGCAGTTCACTAGTCATGTTCCCACCCTATTTACTAATTACAGGGTTAGGGATAGGAAACACCATGACGGGTCCAGCTTGGACCACATGCTAACGTTGTCTCGGAAGCCAGGGTGCTCTGACTGGCAGCCCCAATCAGATCTGGGCGCTTGGAGTCAGGGAAGGAAGTGGTTCTCTGCCAGAAAAAAGACTTTGACCCGAGGAATGAGAGAAGGGGAGCTGGCTGATAAAAACAGTTTGAATGGTATTGTCTTTTTCTCATATGCCCATACTAATAAAGGTTTCCTTAATGTCACATTGCTATGATCGAGGCAAGAAACTAAACAAAATTAGGAATAAGATCCTATGTCTTTTATGACCCATTAGTTGAGCACTAAAACCTGGACGCTGGAAAATGAAAAAAAAAAAAAAAAAAGAAAAACACAGTCTTTTCACTGTAAACGTGTAAACTCTGCAGCATTTAACTATGAGAGTTAGCTTATAGGTCAGTGCACAGGCCTGGTGGGTTTTGCTCTCAGATCCCATCATACTCCTACAGAGAACAAAGTGCTTTGTGCTACGTGCAAATTGATTTGTAGCATGTGTGTGCCAGTCATCAGGGTGGTCAGAAATGTTGGTCATTTTCCTTTAAGTTTCATAGGGACTTAAATCTGAAATTCTTTTTTTTCGTTTTTGAGTTGGAGTCTCACTCTGTCACCCAGATCGGAGTGCAGTGGCCGCTCCCGGCCACCGCAGCCTCGACCTGCTGGGCTCCGGCGATCCTTCCGCCTCAGCCTTCCAAGTAGCTGGAACTACGGGCGCACGCTACCAAGCCTGGTTAATTTTTGATTTATTGTAGAAACTAGGTCTTGCCAAGTTGCCCAGGTAGGTCTTGAACCCACGGGCTCAGACAATCCACTCACCTCAGCCTCCCAAAGCGTGGGATTACAGGCTGTGCCACCGAGCCCTGTTGAAATTCTCTCTAAAAACTTCATTTACCTGCATGATTCTGAAATTATTTAATCCCAGCCAACAGCTTATTCATAGCAATCTTTTCAGGTAACATTGCCAACATTTATCCTCTTTACTCCTCATTATATTATTTTGGTGCAAGAAAACAATAATTAATTTGGCTTATGTATGAAATTTGGAGAATTTTGTAGTTTTTCTTACACTGTGGTGCCCGCTTCTACAAATAGGCAAAATGATAACAATATAAGAATATAGCATGAATAATTGAAAAAAAATTTGAAGAATAGTTTCTTGAGAAAAAGTTATATTTTAGTCCACGTTCTGGTACTAATTTTAATCTTGGAGTTAAATAATCTATGTTCTTGGCATGAAATTGTAAACAAACAATCCAATTGACTTGCCTTTCAACTCTAAACAGCTTCTTGACCACAGTATAAATAGTGGATGTTTTTCTGCTGTTACCTAGCTTTTTAGTAGTCGAGGTAACGTGATTCTTTGAAATTCCTGCCAGCAACATTCCACAGGGCGAGGACAGATGTTCCAAAAGATTCGGAGTCTAAGTGAGTTACAGATTGGGGCAACCTGCTGGTGACCAGCACCCAACAGTAACTGGGCTGCTTCAGGCTACTAGGAGCATTTGACTGGCTCTAGTCCTAGGAATAGTTTCTCTGTAAGAATGCATGATCTTACAGAGATATTTTCAAATAATTCTTTTCTCCCTCGACTATAAAAGTAACATATGATTGTTGTAGATAACTTGGAATAGTAAAGATAAACAACAACAAAAAAACCTTATCCATTATTCTGTAATCTGAGGATGGCCTTTGTCAACATTTTGGTGTATTTCTTTATTTCTTATCATTTTTTCCCCTAGGCATGTCTATATTTAAAAATCCATGGAAATTATGCTGCATCTAATTCCTTTAATATATGTTCTATGGAAATTTAGACTAGAAATCTCTCTGGTATGTGAATTTTAAACAGCACTCTAGGTATATAATCATTGTGAAATAACCATGCATAAAATAAAGCACTTTTTTGTTCTTTTTAATTATACAAATGGAAAACTATAAAGTTTACCTTTTATACTTCAGTCCAATGTATATTAGTTGAGCCATTTCTACATCTAAGATATAATCATACATTAGGGAATAAAGAAAGAAAGAACATTAATAAGACACAATCTTTGCCCTCAGAGCACTTTCATTGGGATGGGGGGACCGTAAAAAAACCAGAATTATCTTTTGGAGGATGAGCCCCTTGTAGTACAGGCTTCCCTTGGAAACCTTTTGGCATCTGTATAACAGCTAGTATCGTGAGAGGCTGCATTCAGCTTCAGTGAATGTTTTTTGGAGATTCTTTCAACACGTTTGCCCATTTCATGATGGCTGACTTATGAGTACACCTGCCTACACTGCATTGGATGCTCATCAGTTTTGAGACCAAAAAAGTTATGACCCTTGTGCTCCACCCACCCTATTCATCTGATCTCACCTGGAGTGACTTTTTTTGTTTCCCCAGATGAAAAAAGTCCTCAAAGGGAAAGGGTTTGCTGAGGTGGAAGAGGTGAAACAACGGCAGAAGCACGAAAACGCATCAAAATTGATGCACTCAAAAACTGTTTTGCACATGGAAAAAGCATCTTGATAGGAGAGTACTGTGAAGGCAACTGAAGTTTAAACATGTAAGAATAATTACACAATTTGTTATAAATAAATTCCAGTTTTGGGGGGTTCCCCCTCATATGTACAAGTAATCATTAGATGAATCAGATAATGTTTCATGACAGAATGGAAATAAAATAAATTTCTAAATGATCACAGACAGAGATAACATCGTTCCAATATGGGAGATTACAAAGACTTTTTAGTTGGATCTTGGCATGTTGGCTAGGATTTCAACCAGCAGATAATGGCAATGGGCAAAGGCCGAGGGAGCATTGTCACGGAAGACGGCAATACATGCAGGACGGCATGTCATTAACGCAGTCCGAAAGTGATAACAAAAAAACAGCAACAATAACAACAACAACAACAACAACAACAACAAAACCCCACAAAGATGTGTTTAGGTAACTGTGAGTTGTCTTCTGTAGTGGAAGAAAATATTGGTAAAACAAGATGGCAATTCACTGAAGATGAATTTGAATGCCAGACTTAGTTTAAACTTTATTTTGTAGGCAGTGCAGAACCACAGAAAGCTTTGAGCAAGGGCATAGAATGATCAGGGCTGTACTGTAGGAGTATTTCATGGAGCCTGAAATTCCTAGAAGAAATGACATGGCCATTTGTGTGTAGGTAGGTGCTTGTCTAACTGTTCTCTAAACATCTCATTTGTGTTGTCATATAAATTATCGATATATTTTTATTTTTGTACCCCAAGAATGTCTTCCTAGGACTTTGTAGAAGAGCATAAGAATTTCCTGAAGTCACTTCGCAGCGACTTGGATGAATTTGGAGTCTATTATACTCAGTGATCTATCACAGAAACAAAGAACTGAGTACCACATGTTCTCACTCATAAGCAGACCCTGAGCATTTTCCATAATATTATAAAAAAGGGATTGGCAGTCGCTGGAAACTGCCTGAGGAATAGGGAGCTCATAACATCAATAAGGGCACCTGATCTCAAACCAGGCCAAAGTGAAGATCAAAGAGAAGTTCAAATTATACCTGTACGATAACCACTGAATTGTACCCTGCATCTTTTAAATAGAGCAAAAAGGAATTTCCTGAAGTCTATTAATGTCTAAACTTCCTTGTCATTAATATTTGTTTTTCTCAATTTATGGCTTGGCAATAAATTGTTCATTTGTTCTGGATAGATTTATTTCTTTTGTCCTTACTTCATAAAATACTTCATTCACTCAAAAAGCATTTGTGAAGTATATATACGAGGATTATATTGTATTGTATAATGAGCACAGTAGAAACTGTGTGTCCTAGATAATTTGAATTACATTTTGGGCCTGGAGTTAGCACTTTAGTAAGAGATATTTTAAATATCATCAATTTAAAGAAAAAATTGCTAGATTTAAGATAGACAAACTTGGTTAGTTTATATTAATTATTCTGCTTATTAAGGATTTTGAAACCGAGATTTCCCTTTTTTGTTCTTCAGTTTCCTTTCTAAAATTTTAAAGTACTTTTCTCTCATTGCTTATTAGTTATTTTGTTGAGCTTCGAATTCTTAAACCTTTGGAAAATGAAATATGTCTTAAGGGTACCATTTGTGTTCAATGAGAAAAACTGATTGTAGGCATTTGTTAAGTCAACTTTTGCACTATCTGTTTAAAACCTGCCATAATGTATTTCTGGTGCAAGCAAAGATATTGGCTACCATTTACTCAAATAAGTGAGCCTGCTAATTATCTGCAAATGGCATGTCAAGTGACCCCAAAGTTTAAACATCGTTATATAAGAGGTTTACCCTTCTCGTGTTGACTTTGGTCTCAGAATTCATTATTTAATTAAACAGTTAAATTGCTGATCCAGCTAATGCAACTCAGTACAATGAAATATAAGAAGACATTTACTCACATCCAAGAATATACTTGATTATTTATTGCTATTAATTGTATTGATGAATTATTTTCCACCATAATACCTTTCTTTTTTTTTTATTAAAAAGATGTGGGATACAATTCAGGGTTCAACAACAACCACTGGGGAGAGGAGAACCTATTCCTATTCTGGGAAAACTGGCTGAGCACTCGCAGAAGATTGAAACAGGACCCTTACCTATCACCATACACAAAAATTAACTCTAAATAGATCAAAGACCGAAATGTAAAATCTCAAACTATAAGAATCATAATACCTTTCAAGTTTGCAAATACAACTCTTTTTTATTGTTAGGTCTAAGTACTTCTGTGGGACACCAAGGGTGGGGTGGGGCGAGTGGGAGGGGATAACATCAATAAGGGTACCTGATCCTAGACCAGGCAAAGTGAGGACCAATGGGAGGCCTAAACTTCACCTGTATATTGACCACTTATGTACCCAATCCTGAATTGTACCCCACATCTTTAAAATAAAATAAAATAAAATAATAATAATACTAGAATGGTGAGAAGAACCCCTGTGGAGAGAAAAATAAGAGGAGGAGAGACATATGAATTACTCCAGGTCAAAACTTTATCTGAGACCCTATAATAAAGTCCAAACATGCTCACCAAACACACACACACAAATCTAAGTGCTTCTTTACCAGCTTAATAAAGCCTCATCACATATTCTGATGTCTTAATTTTGCTACCCCATCACCTTTTTCCCTTCTAAAGGCAAAAATAAGTCAGAGCAATTGCAGCAACACAAAATCATGACAAGAACCCAAAGTTTAGTGGTGCCCTTTAGACCATAGAAAACAAGTCATCTCAAATCATTCTCATGTGATTTTAATGTTTGAGTAATCTCCCATAGTTTTTAGATGCGAACTATAATGTCCTTTTACCTCTACCTGTTTGTTCTTAACTTTGACATTGCTAATGGCCCATGGAGTATAGAGCTGGTCAAAGTCATGGAAACTTTGGTAATTACTTCTGTAACGACAGACACTAGTGGTTCTTGCAAGGTATTGGTGCTCTAGACCTAAAGGTGTCACGAGCAGTCTGAAAGTCACAACAGAGCAGATACATCATAAGCGGTCAACTTACTTAGTGGTTCTTTGATTGCTTAACTGAGGTGGTTAAAGTCAAGGCCTGTGTGTTTATATTGAAGTAATAATCTGTGTCGGCTAATTGTCCTGTTTCAGATTTGCCAGTTCACCCTGTCTTGAACATGTTATATCTATCTGTATATCCCTTCTCTCTCCACCTCCCCCAGCCTCCACCTTCCAACAGAGGATAGAAGTAGGCCAAGTAAGGAAAGCAGTCACCACCTTTGGAGAGAAAAATATATTTGTGATCAAAGGGTGGGGCATTAACTCCATTGTGGGTAGTAAGTAGCATTTTTTACTATATAACTCATCATTTATACACCAAATCTTCCTGTCAATGTTCTGTAGTTGCATCTTCAAGTAATAGAGTCTTTGATGTGGGGGGTCCTCAATCACCATTAAACTAATCTAACCTCTCTCACGTCCAACATTGTCCTGCAACATTCCTGATGGACAGCCACTTAGTGTCTATTTACAGATATCTGTGATGAAGAGCACAGGTCTCACCAGATAATCCGTTCCACTTCCAATGGTTGCGAGAGTTAGAAAATTATTCTTTAGATTAGGTTTAAACCTGGCTCCCTATGCTTTCTGCTCATTGTTTAGTTCTGTTGATAGGTGCTACGTGGAATAGTCTACCACATCTTCATGAATTTTTTTCCAGTGTGTGACGTGAACTATAATTCTTGTCTTCCTCCTAAGGCTAATTTTTCCCCTTTTCAACCAGTGTGTCCTTTTCCCCCCACCTTTGGAGGTCTTCATTCACTAGGTCTTCAGTGGGCTTCAGGATTTCTCTCTTGTTCTGTTGTGTGACCTGTTTGTGACTGAGTAGATTTTTCAGCCTGTTTCCTGTCCATTGAATTTTGAGGGTCCAACATCTGTTTTTCATTTTATACTCTATACTTTAAATTTCAATTTGGCAATTTTTCTACTGGTATAAATTTTCAAAATCATTGTAGGTTTCCTGTGTATAATAGAGGAACTCACTCCAGAAGAAAAGAGACTTGTCTATAGATTTTCTCTGGATAATCTCAACTGTATTTTAGGGCTCTGCTGAGATGACTGAGGGGACCTATAAATTACCTGTTTAATTTCTTCAAAAAGCCTTTTGTGTGACTGAATACTCTGATTTTTCAGTCTTTCTGAAGTATTAGCAAAAGTTTGACCAGCCACACTTTTGACTTTTTCTTTACAATGTGCTTTCGTAGCAGTGAATCTCTTCTTGAAAACTGGGTGAGCTGAAAACATTCCAAATCATCAAGTCCTGGCTCCTTTTTGTTCAACAATTTTTTCCTTAATTTATATCTTTTTCTTTCACATTTTACTCTAAGCAGCAAGAAGAAGCCAGGTTGTAACTTCCAAACTACTTGAGAATATCCCCAGCTATATGCCCAATTTTCTTGTTTACAAATTTTGCTTTCCACATAACTGCAGAAATTGATTCTGCTGGGCTTTCTACCACTGTATAACAGGTATTGCCCTTCATCAAGTGTCCAGTAATGTGTTTTTCATTTCCTTCTGGGTCCCTACCCATAGCTGCTTTAATGTTCATATTTCTGCCAATGGTCTGTTTGTGACGGTTTAGATACTGTCTAAGGCTATGCATGTTTTGTCTAGCATGCTTCCCCCTTCTTTTTGAGGAAGTGGTTAACATCCATATTTCTACAAAAAGTCTGTTGAATACAAGACAGGCATCTATTGTGCTCCTCAGAATTCTTTCAGTTTCTGCCCACTGCCCAATTCCAAAGCCATCTCCACATTTTTGGGTCTCTGTTACAGCACCTCATTTCCAGGTACCAAAATCAGAGAAGCAGAGTTTCAATCAGATAGGCAGAACAAGTAAGATCTATGAAGTAAGAGATTTATGGTAAGAAATTGTTCTGTGTGATTGTAGGGAATGGCTAGGCAGGCCCAAAATTCAAAAGGCAGACTATCAGGAGTTGCAAGCTGGAACTATCCATAGGTAGAACTTCTTTCTCAGAGAAGATATAGTTTTGCTTTTAAGGTCTTTCATCTGACTGAAAAACTTTGATAACAGTCACCAGACTGAAAAGCTTGACTGAACCAGGTCCACCTTGGCTATTTAGGATAACCTTGCTTACATAAAGTCAACTGATTATGAACTTTACATCTAAAATATACCTTCATAGCAACTGCTAGGTTAGTGTTTGATTGCATAAATAGTGTTTGATTCCACTAACCAAAGATGCCTCCTTCCATATGACTTAGTAATTTTTACTTGGACATTCGAACCTTAAAGGGAGCTATTCTCAGGGATATGTTGACAATCAAGATAGAGAAGTATGTAATTGACTCATTGAACTCAACAGTTCTTTCATTAGCAGTTACAATGTTACCTGTTGCAAATTATTTCTCCCTGAAGACTTAAAAGTTTCATGTACATTAAATGCGAATTTCTTTCTGCTGGAAACAGCTGTGATACTTTTAAAAATAACTCAGCCTGTAATCCCCCGCCTTTGGGAGGCTGAGGTGAGTGGACTGCCTGAGCCCGCGGGTTCGAGACCCGCCTGGGCAGGTGAGATCTCATCTCTACAATAAATCAAAAAATTAGCCGAGCGTGGTAGCGCGCGCCTGTAATTCCGGCTACTTGGAAGGCTGAGGCGGAAGGATCACCGAAGCCCAGGAGGTCGAGGCTGCG
>NW_007252946.1:393361-397483 GCF_000164805.1 Carlito syrichta
AAAAAAAAAAAAAAAAAAAATAACCCTAGGACCAGCAACTTTGGCAGGAAATGCAGACTCCAGGATCCCAGCCCAGCTCTTGTATCATAATCTTTGTTTTAAAGATTCCTTGGTTGACTCATTTGCATATAGAAGTTTGAGAAGCACTGCTCTTTTTTGTTAAATAATCTTTTTTTTTTTAGTTGGAGTCTCACTCTGTCACCCAAGCTGGGGTGCAGTGGCATGCTCACGGCCACCCCAGCATTGACTTGCTGGGCTCCAGCGATCCTTCCTCCTCAGCCTTCCAAGTAGCTGGAACTACAGGTGCACGCTACCACTAAATAATCTTTTTAAAAATTATTTTTTATTTTAAGAATATGGGGTACAATTCATGACTAGGTATACAAGTGGTCATCCCGCAGGCAAAGTTTGGGCCTCCCTTTGGTCCTCACTTTGCCTGGTTTGAGATTAGGTACGCTTATTGCTGTTATGTGCCCCTCCCGTCTTCTGGCATTGTCCTGTTATTGCTAATCCCTTTCTTATAGTATTCTTGTAAATGTTCAGGGTCTGTTTATGAGTGAGAACTGAGTGGTACTCAGTTCTTTGTTTCTGTGATAGATCACTGAGTATGATAGACTCTACATTCATCCAAGTTGCTATGAAGTTCATATGTTTGTCCTTCTTTATGGCTGTGTAATATTCCATTGAGTATATGTACCGCAGTTTTTGCATTTTAAAGTTTGAGAAGCACTGTCATCCCTGGATCTTGCCTTCTTTTTTCTTTCTCTCCCCTACTCCACACATCCAGATTATGCTCTCCTCCTTAAAAATCTGAAAACATAATTCAAGACTAGGAGTTTTCAATATTTCATCCTGTGTAGAGGTTAATGATATGTAAGGTAAAAAGATACTGATTATTGTATCAGTATCTATTACGGAAAAAAATAAATGGTCAATGGTCAAAGTCTAACTACATAAAAAGTTTTCCAGGGATGTTGTGAAGGCTGATTGAGAAAATAATAAACAAACAATAGATGACTAGATAACAAGGATTATTCTAAAGGCATCGTTATTATCGCATCATTTTTCATGGCAATTCAGAGCGATGATTATTACCATCTTCATTTTATAAGAAAAGGAAACTAAGAGAGAAAGAGAGGAAGGAGCTGATTCAAGGGCTCATGGTGAAGTTGCCTACGGACTCTGACAATCAGATTCCAGAGACTTCATGTTGGACTACTCCCCCAATGCAATTAAAAGCATTTTGCAAATGTTTTTAAATGCTTTTATGGATGTATATTTTAAATATTTCTCTGGTAATTAGACATATAATCAATAGTTATAGTTATTATTTTATTCTAAAATACTTTCCAGAAAACATTTATGGTGTCACGAACTAGGTGATATGCTGCTTTATTTAAAACTACAGTCAGTTCAATCATGACCTTTCAGAATTCTATTGTAGTAGATATTATGTGCTTTTTTTTGCCCACTTCCTCTGCAGTAAAGGCGCCCTAATTTTATTTTGGGGTGCCACTTCCCCCACCCTCAGTTGTTTGGTTAGGGCAAGACCAACCCTCCTTCCTTCAGCTGGTTTTCAAGAGTGGACAGGTGACTCATACCTGGACAGTCATCATATTTCAACTCACTAGCCACATGGCTAGATCAAGGATGGGTCTCTGAGACAAGTAAGTCCATGACTGAGGCTTACTTTGGTGTTTATTAACACACAGGTTGATTGTTTAAAATTGAAAGAGTGGAAGAGCAAGAAGGAAAGTCAAAGAGGTGAGCCAGGAAGAGAGTGGAGTCATTGAAATCATTGTTTGTAAAGAGTTCCAAGAAATGACGTATCAATATTGTTAGCTTAATAGTTGAACAATGTTTATATTTTTGAACCTAACCACCAAAATACTTGGATAAGATATTTTACCCACTTTGAGTAACTGTAACTTCAGTCATGATTGATTGTTCTCTGCGGGATCTGTATCTGTGTAAATAGGCATATTATTGATTTTTTTTCAAAAGAGAAGACAGGTGATCTCATTAATTTCTTTTTCACATCAAAGCTTTCCTTTTAGGGATTTTTTCTTCTCTCAAGACAATACTATGAGTCAGAGTGTTAATCTGTTTTGCTCTTGTAAATTCTGTCTTTTTTATTATAGAGATGTTTTTCAGCGTGGTAGTAATTGCCTAGCTGTTTGGTAGTGACTTATTTTTACTCATTCATTCATTCACAGTGCTTTATCAGGATTCAGATAGGCAGCAGCATTATGCCAGAGGGAATGAAGTTCAAAAGTGTCCCTAGCCTAGAATGTAAACTCTGTAAGGAGCTCCTGGGCAGAGCCTGATGCATGGCTGACACTCAGTATTGACACATGATCAGAAATCCACATGCAGGGATGTAGGATGCACTTCTGTAACATGGTAGCCTGTGAGATGCCATGCTTGGCTTTCAAGTACCGCCTGTGACTCCTCGAACATCAGTTGAGGCCTTGGGCATTGGTATTTCTCTTCCACAGGGCAGCGATGCTCCGCGTGGCCCAGGCTTAATGATTCTTATTTTTAGTAGCTCACAGTGAAATGATAAATTATACTTAGCATCAATCCAATTTTGAATAATGCTGCTGAAATGACACCCTGTTACCACAGTAGACGATAAGTTTTGTCTCCATTAGTTTGGTTGTAATAGACTAAATAATGAACCCCATCCCCCGAATGTCCACATTCTAATCCCTGAAAGAAGGATCTTTGCAGATGAAATTGAGTTTAGGATCTTGAGATCATCTTGGATGACCTGGTTGGTCCCTAAATCCAATGACAGGTGTCTTTACAACACACAGAAGAGAAGACACAGGCACAGAGGAGAAGGCCATGTGGAGACTGAGGCAGAGATTAGAATTAGGCAGCCACAAGCTAAGGAAATCCTGAAGCCACCAGAGGCTGAAAGAGGCAAGGAAGGATGGTCCTCCTAGAACCTTGGGAGGGGATGCGGAACTGCAGACGCCTTGATCGTGGACTTGTGGCCTTCCAAACCATGAGAGCATAAATCTCCGTTTTGAGCATCAAGCTGGTGGTTGTTAGAGCAGCCCTAAGAAACGAACATGCTAGTTCATACTGATTATTTAATTGAGAATTCTGTTTGTGTTGTTTTGTTTCATAGTAATTTGGAGAAGCTCCTGTCTCCACCCCAATTCTTGTCACCATTCAATGCACGCACCTGTCTGTTTTTTGAGATTTGGTGGAAACTCAAAGGTTCGTGTTTCTGGATTATTTTTGCCCCCCCAAAAGTGCCCCAGAAGGTCCATTTAGTACACAAATACGACATTTTTGAATAAAGTGACTTCAACCAGTGGTCTGGAGATCCAAATACTCCTCAAAAACGTGACACTGGTCCTGAGAGGCTATTCCTGTGGGGGGAAAGTGCCATTTACAAAGTTATTGCCGTTTCTTTCTCTAACGCAAAGCGTCTGGGCCAGGGAGCCAGGAGACCTGACTTCTGGCAACTCACTTTCTGTGCCCCCGATGCCTCCTCCCACGAGGGTGTTAGTCAGATTACTACTTCCTAGAGGCCTTTCCCTTTAACGATCAACCATCCCCCAGTCGAAAGTCCACTCTTCTTCATTCTTTCTCTCCTACCCTGTGGGTCTCCTACGGACCACCCCGCACAATTGGCGGTTCCACGGATATTAGCGTATCTGTCCGCCCTTCTGCCGCTACTCGAAGTTCAAGGAACACAGTCACGGCCCCAAGTATCCTGTCTGGCACACAGCACATGCGCAGCAAAGATGTATTAAACAAACATAGTGGATGCACCTTTTGAGTGGGGAGCAAGAGGACGTTCGGTACCCGCAGGGTTGGAATGAGACTGCCGAGGGACACTTTTATTCGCTGCGTGGAACGCCACTGATTTTCAGGGTTGGGAGAGAAGTGGTGGTTCAGTTCCACTCCTCCCCCGCCCCCCCAGCTAGATGCATGAATGTCTTCTCCAGCCTCCCCGACAGGCGTGCCCGTGACGCCGGCCGAAGCATCCCCGGCGCCAGGAAACTCACTCCCTCACTACGCTGGGTCTTTTGCACTTGGCTCTCCCTCCCCCGTCCCCCCCGTCGGCGCCGTCGTCGCGGCTGCTCTTCCCGCACCTGTGGC
>NW_007252946.1:398351-399330 GCF_000164805.1 Carlito syrichta
GGGCGCGCACCTGCCCGCGCCGCCGAAGAGACGTGCCACCTGGCCAACTTCTTTTCCAGGCCTCCTGCCCGCTTTGAAGACTGAAGGGACTGCGACGCGCCGCAGTAAGCCTCGGGGCCCCGAGGAGGGCTGGCTGGGCTGGCTGACCAAAGGGGTTAGATCTGCTGCCTTAGGGGTTCGATCTCCGCCGGTTCCCACCCTCCGCCATCCTTGCAAGCCAAACATTCGACGGCGGCAGCAAAACCCCAAACCCCATCCCCACCATGAGCTCTTACTACTTAAAGGGATTTGCAGTGGTGAGGGAAAGAGGCCCAGCTAAGCATCGTTTTGGAAACCTCAGGCCTGAAGGATGCCGTCTAAGAAACTGGCTACTTCGGGTGCTTTTTCTAGGACTCGTGTTTGCAAACAGAGATGAGAACGTCTCCTGTAAGCCTGAGGGGGTTCTTTACGCTGAGGGGTTGCCTGGAGTGTCCTCTGTCAACTGTTGTTCTATAGTGTTAAAGTATATGGAAACAAATACTCTTTCCAGCTCTGGACTTGGAATCAGAAAGTCTGAGCTTTGGTATGATTTCCCACTTATTCCCTGTGGCACTGTGGGGAGCCTCACCCGTGGGCCTCCGTTTCCTTATCTTTTCAAATCGGAGTGTTGGATAAAGATACTTTCTGAAGGCCATTGGAGAATACCTAAGGTGTGTGCCAGATTAGAGGGATATAATTCCTGGCTGACCGCAGTGGCTCATGCCTACAATCCCAGCACTTTGGGAGGCTAGGTGAAAGGATTGCCTGAGCCCATGTGTTCGAGACCAGCCTGGGCAACTTGGTGAGACCTCATCTCTACATTAGATCAAAAAATTAGCCGGAAGTGGTGGCACACACCTGTAGATCCAGCTGCTTGGAAGGCTGAGGGAAAGGATCGCCTGAGCCCAGCAGGTCGAGGCTGCAGTGGCCGGGAGCGGCCACTGCTCTCCAGTCTGGGTGA
>NW_007252946.1:399754-428789 GCF_000164805.1 Carlito syrichta
GACTTTTTTTTTTTTTTTGAGTTGGAATCTCACTCTGTCACCCAGGAGTGCAGTGGCATACTCATGGCCACCTCAGCCTCAACTTGCTGGGCTCCGGCGATCCTTCCGTCTCAGCCTTCCAAGTAGCTGGAACTACAGGAGCTTGCTACCATGCCTGGCTTATTTCTTGATTTACTGTAGAGATGATCTCTCACCGAGTTGCCCAGGCTGGTCTCCAACGCCTGAATTTAGGCAATCCTCTTGCCTTGGCCCCCAAAGTGCTGGCATTACAGACTTGAGCCACCGCACCTGGCCCGACGTATTTTTTTTAAGAGTTTCCAACTGAAAGATGTAGAGAAAAATATAAAGAGCTCAGAAATATATAGTTTATCTGAAGAGTTAGCTCATCTCCCATACTCCCTTAAATAACCTTTAAGCCTGTATTTTCAACATTGTATCAAAACCACGTGGCTTTAGCATAACACTTACTCAGTTTTCCTGTTGTGCATTTGGAGGAAATAAAAATTATTTTAGAGGAAAACAAAAATTGCCGCTTTCCTATCAGTTACTGCTTTTGAACTGCGTTTGCTACTTTTTAGCATAAAGTTGTACGCAGAATGTAAAAAAAACCGGTTTCAGACCACTTCAAAACCTCTCTGAAATTAAGCTCAATAGCAGAGATGCCAGTTTTAGTAATGCAGTTAGTTGTCTTGGAATGAATCCCAGAAAATAGCAGAGGTTAACTAAACAGATAAACCAGAAACAAGGAGTTGACACATCACACACACACATACACACACAAGTTGTCCAAGAAGTACGTACTATGAAATGTCAATATACCCTGTACTTTCTTTTTGATTAAAAAAATGTTGACTTGTTTAAGCAGACAGAGAATGATAGAACAGCTTTTGTTGTTACTTGTAATGTTTTACCTGTAACGTTACATTATTTGAAACTTAGTCATCACTAGTTAAGACAGGCTGGGAAATATTTCTGGCTCTTTTTTAGTGGCTTTGACTTAAGATAATAAAAGCAATGTCTTCCCACCCACATGTGCTTTGGTGCGCAATTTGGGAGGGTTGAATGGATTTGAAGTACTCTTTTCTAAACACGTTGTAACTTATTCTCAATGCCTTTTGCCTTTGGGCTGGAAATGCCAGCCGTCATCCAGGCATTTGTCTTTGCTCAACTTCTCTGGTGAAGTAGATGGCCATCTCCTTTGAAACGGAATGCTGAGTTAAGTAAGCTGTGTGTGGAATGAACAGGGAATGGTAGGACTCAAACACCCTGGGGGCCAGTCACTTGGAAGACACCTGAAGCAGTGGCTGGATCTACGGCTCATGGTCACGGCCAACTCATTCATGGCTTGGGAGTGCCATCGAGGTTGGCAAGACTCTATTCCTGTTTTGTCATGTGGGAACTTACTCTCTCACAAATTTACTGAGAAAAAGACAGTTACCTTTCACACTCAGACCACTATTAGAGGACCAAATCGATTGTGTTTCTGAAGTGCAATGTCTCTGTAAGGTCTTGGAAATAAAACCTAAAAGTATCCAGAAAAAAAAAAAATTTCTTGGCAGATATTGTACTGCATTTTTCACACTGAGAACCAAGCACACGTTGCTAAAAAAAAAAAAAAAAAAAAAAAAAAGGTCCCATGGAATTAAAAGTAAAGAAAGGGCTTCTAGTCTGCTCTAATTCTTAAGATTTTATGTGATTTACAAATTCCAATTTTAATTAAATTAGAAAGGTGCAAATGTTCACCTACTGGCCAGACTTCATACATACAAACCTTTTTGGAGTTTCTATTCAAATTTGATCTGTTTATAATTTGGAATATTCCTTCTCAAATACTTTTTGTGACTCAATAGTGATATTATCTGTTGTCTTTTCACACACATAATCTTAAATTTAAGCTATAAATCACATATAGCTAAATTTATATAACTATAAACATAATCTTTTAAAATTGTTGAACCATAACATATATATATAGAGAAGTGCATAAAACAAATTTATTCCTTGACAAATAATATAGCAAATCATTATACCAGGTGGATAAGGCAAATATCCCACTACTCACCACCTAAGAAAGAGAACATTGCCAAGGCCTGGAAGCTTCTTTCTTGCTCCTTCCTCATCACACGTTGAGCTTTACCTTAAAAAAAACAATGACAACAACAACAGAACCCAACTTTATGACTATAGTAGGCATTCTTTCATAGATTACTTGCTTAACATTATGTTTGTGAGGTTAAGCCATTTCTTCCCTTCAAGAGCAGAGCTGTCTATACTCCCTGTCTCCATCTCCCCTCTTCACATGTTCCCTTAAACCTGTTCCTGTTCATCTTTCATTTTCAGTACTCTGCTAAAACTGCTTCAAGGTCTACTACTGTCAAGATCACCGGCGACATCTAATAGTCCGTCGCCAGTGTTCTTGCTGCCCCTCTTGGCAGCATTGACAGTCATCACTTTCTGCGCCTTGAAACAGCTGCTTACCGAATTTCAGGATAACCTGTACTCTTGATCTTCCTCCTTCTCCACTAGTGGCCCCTTTCTATCTCTGGCTGGCCTGTCTTCTTTTCTCAGAAGTTTGGTGTGGCTTAAGTTTTAGCTTTTTAGAGTGCAGTAGGGCCTAACATGTAAGAGGTACTCGGTAATATTTTGATGGACTTGATTGAATTGAATTCATTGAATGCTATTGTTTGTCTATTTTCATTGCTGGTTATATTCCGTTATATGAATATAACACATGACTTTTAAAAATGGGTTCTTTTTTTTTTTTTGAGTTGGTTTCTCACTTTGTCGCCCAGGCTGCAGTGCAGTGGCACGTTCCCGGCCACCGCAGCTTTGACCTGCTGGGCTCTGGTGATCCTTCTGCCTCAGCCTTCCAAGTAACTAGAACTACTAGCACATGCTACCATGCCCGGCTAATTTTTGGTTTATTGTAGAGACGAGGTCTTGCCAAGTTGCCTGGGCTGGTCTCGAGCCTGCAGACTCAGGCAATCCACTTGCCTCGTCCTCCCAAAGTGCTGGGATGACAGACTGAGCCAACAAGCCCAGCCAAAAATTGATTCTGATTAGGGATGTTTAGTCTCTTCCCCCCCTCCCCCTCCCTCCCTCCCTCCCTTCCTGCTTTTGTTTTTTTGCTACTATAAGTAAAACAGCTGGGTTCCATCTACAAGTATCCTGATTCACAGAATGATCAGAGTATAAAACTAGTAGGCAAATTATGGGCTTGCAAGACTTGCAGACTTCAACTTTATTAGATAATACAACACATTTTTAGTGTGGTTTCAACAATTTCCATTCCTGTTTTATTGCTCTACTTAGTATTGTCAGAAAATCGAATTTTTGTCCATCTGGTGGATATGCATTATTATCTCATTTATATTCTTTGTTTTTATTTTTTTAGAGACAGGGTTTCTTTCTGTCACTCAGGATGGAATGCAGTGGGTGATCCTGGCTTACTGCAGTCTCGACCTCCTAGGCTCAAGTGATCCTCCATCCTTAGCCTCCTAAGTAGCTGGACTACAGGCATGTGCCACCACATTGGCTTAGTTTTAAATTTTTTTTTGGAAAGCTGGGGTCTTGCTGTGTTGCCCGTGCTGGTCTCAAACTCCTGACCTCAAGAGATCTCGGCCACCCAAAGTAATCAGATAACAGGCATGAGCCAACACCCCTGGCCAATATTCATTACTAATTAATTACTAATGAGATTGAGCCTGATGTCTGTGAGGATAGGCTAGGTCATGCTGCAATAACATGTAATCCCTAAATCTCATTGACTTAATAGACTTCTTTGTTCATGCACATCTCCTAGAGGTCAAGACAGCTCTCCAGGGCAGCTCTCCTCCATGTAGTAACCTGGAGATCGAAGTTCAGGGAAACTTCACAATTCTGTAGCTAAGTTCTCGGAAACACAGGACTTTCACATTTGGTGTGGTAGGGGAAGAAAGAGCATTTTCATAATCATGAGCCATCTTTAAATACTTCCATCTGGAAATGACATCAATTATTTCCACACACATTTTAGAAGTGAAAGATGCCTAACTTCAAGGGGATGGGGAATGTCACTTTTCTGTGCTAGAAGAAGAATAAATCTGGAAATACTGGTGAACAGGAATATATTAGCTCTCTATTGTTGTGTAGCGAATTGCCCCAAATTTTCTGGCTTAGAACAACAAACACTGATTATTTCCAGTACTAGAACTTGATATCTGTGTGGGTCTGTTTCTGGCTCTGTATTTGTTCCTTTGGTCTCTTTCTGTATGTTTGCCGATATCGTATAGTCTTGATTACTACAGACTTAAAATAAGTCTTGCTATCTGATCGTGCAAATTGTCCCAGGAGTGTGATAGCATACTTTGGCATTTAACCTCCATATGCGTTTTAGAATCAGCTTGTCAAGTTCTAAAAAAAATGTACTAGAAATTAATCGAGATTGTACTGAGATTGTTTTGAGTCTATAAACAATGAAAAGGAAATTGATGTCTTTTAAATATTCAGCCCTAGAATCTATGACTATCTGTCTCTATAGACCTTGAACATCTTCTTGTTAGAGTTATTCAGGAATTTTATATTTTTGAAATTATTTTAGAGTATATACTTAATTTTTAAAATTTTCTGTTTCTTGCTGGTATATAGAAATATACTTGATTTTTAGAAGTAGTTTTTAAAAAAATAACAGATTTATTGGTCTATTATTCATATACCGTGAAGTCCACCTTTTAAAATACAAATCACAGAGTTAATGCACATTAACAGAGTGATGCAACCCTCATCACTGTCTAACTTCAGAATATTTTTGTCACCCCCAAAATACACCCCATAGTCATTAGTAGTCTTTTGCCTACTTCCTCTGTACCTGGCACCACTGATCTTCTTTCTGTGCCTATGGATTTGCCCGTTCTGAATAGTTCATATAAATAAGATCATGGAGTCTTTACTAACCGACACTTAGGATAATGTTTTTGAGACTCATCCATGCTGTAGTGTGTATCAGCACTTCATTCTTTTCTTTTGCTGAATAATATTCCATCCTACGGATATGCCACTGTTTATCAATTCATCAGGGCTGGACTTTAGGGTAGTTTCCACTTTTTGGCTGTCATGAGGAATATGGCGACAAATGCTTTTGTACAAGTTTTTGTGTGGGTGTATATTTTCATCTGTCCTGGGTGTATACCAAGAATTGGAATTGCTGGGACATAGTATCATATGACAGCATTCAACACTAGGCTTAACATAAAACTGTCAAGTTAGTGTCCAGAGATGCTGCGTCATATTATTCTCCTGCTTCCATTTCTCTGTGTCCTTGCCAACACTATATTGTCTATCTTTTTGACTACAACCATTCCAGTGGATGTGAAGTGGTGTCTCATTGTTTTGATTTGCATATTCTGATGGTTAATGGTGTGTCCATGTGCTTATCGGCCATTTGAATGTGTTTTTTGGAGAAACATTCCTTGCCCATTTTTTCTTAGTCTGCCCAATTCTCCTTATCTGAAAATATTGCCTGTTCAAATTTAGAGATAAAAAGTAATTTGACACATCTTTGTTTTTGTATCAATTATGTATCCTTAAAGAAATTGTATACATGTAGTTTCTCCTATGTATCAATGGTATACTTTACTTTCTGTTGCTGTCCTCGGTATTTCTTTTCCGTTTAAAAATTTTTTTTACATTTTGTTTTAGAGTTGTGGGGTACATGTGTGAATTTACTACATAAGTAAATTGCGTGCAGGAGAAGTCTGGGATTCTAGCAGGTCCTCTCACACCCGATAGTGGACCTGGTCCCCAGTGTGCAGTTGTGTGCCCCTGTCTCTTCTCTCTCCTCTTGCTGTGTCAAACTTCTGTTGTTCCCACCTCTGTGCTTGTGTGACCAGTGATCAGGGTCCACTTATGAATGAGAACCCATGCGGTATTCGGTTTTTTGTTTCTGTGATAGTTCTCTTAGTATATTGGTCTCCAGCTATATCCATGTTGCTGCAAAGGCCATGATTCTTTGCATGTTCTTCTTTATGATTGCATAATATTCCATCATGTATATGTACCACATTTTTGTGAGCCAGTTCACTTTGATGGGCAGCTGGGTTGGTTCCATGTTTTTGATATTGTGAGTAGTGCTGCAATGAATATATGTGTACAGGTGTCTTTTTGGTAGAGTGATTTATCTTCCTGTGGGCATATTCTAAAAAGTGGAATTGCTGGATAGTATGGTAGCTCAATTTTTAGTTATTTGAGAAAATGTCACACTACTTTCCACAAAGGCTGCACTAGCTTACATTCCCACCAACAGTGTAGATGCACTGTTCCCTTTTCGCCACAGCCACACTAACACCTCTTGTTTTTTGGGTTTTTAATGATAGCCATCCTTACTGGTATTAGGTGGTATCTCATTATAGTTTTGATTTGCATTTCTCTGATGATTAGTGAGGTTGGGGACTTTTTCATACGTTTGTTGACTGCTTGGATGTCTTCCTTTATGAAGTGTCTACTCATGTCCTTTGCTCACTTTTTAATGTTTTTTTTTGTTGTTGGTGGTGGATACATAGCTTGCAAATATTTTTCCCATTCCGTGGATTGTCTCTTTATTCTCTTGCTGGTTTCTTTTCCTGTGCAAAAACTTTTTAGTTTGATAAGGCCCCACCTGTCAATCTTAGCTTTTGTTGTATTTTCTTTGCCCATTTTGAATTAGGTAATTTGCCTTTTTATTGTGTGTTGGAAGAGTTCTTTATATATCTATAGATACAAGTCTCTTATCATATTTATTATTTGCAAACAATTTCTTCCATTTTCTAGGTTATCTTTTCACTTTTTTGGTGGTACTCTTTGAAATTCAAAAGTTTTTAATTTTAATGAAATCTAATTATCTTTTTTTGTACTTAAGCTTTTGATGTCAATATCTTAGAAACTATTACCTAATTCAAGGTCATAAACATTTAGTCCTATATTTTTCTTATAAGAGTCATACAGCTGTAGCTTTCGTATTTAGGTTTTGGATCACTTTGAGTACATAGGAGTGAAGGAAGTAACCAACCTCATTCTTTTGTGTGTAAATGTCCACTTGTTGCACCATTGCTGAAGAGATATCCACTTATTTTCCCCATTGAATTGTCTACGTGTCTTGTCAAAAATGAAGTTGCCAGAAATATGTGTTTATTTCTGGACTCTTAATTCTGTTCCTCTGATCTGTATATCTGTCTTTATTCCAGAACCACAGTTGATTATTATAGCTTTGAAGTAAGTTTTGAAGTCAGAAGTGTGAGTCCTGCAGTTTTGTTCTTTTTCATGTTTGTTTTGGCTATTCCCTCTTATAATCATATGAATTATAGAATCAGCTTGTCAATTTCTGCGGAAAATGTAACTTACTCTGGCTTAGGCATTATTCTAGAAGCTGAACAAAGCAGATGAGCATCTCTGTGTTTGTAAGACATAACAGGGGACAGATAAGTAATAAGTATACTAAATGAGTAAATTATTCCATATATTAGAAATTTATATGTGTTATGGAAAAAATTAAAATATGGAGCAGGGTAAAAGGCATAGAGAGAGAGAGAGAGAATATGAGAGCACACAAGTACAAGTGAAAGAGTGAGTGAGTGTGTCCTACTCTTGGGCCAATAATTCCTATAGTTTGTGGTGGACATGTACATATTTTATCTGTTTATACTAGAAAATAGCTAAGATTCAAGCCAAGTAGAGATTCTCAGGAGCTTCTATAATGGTATTATAATAGGCTTCAAAAATGTGAACTCATGTTTTGAACAGCTGTTACCAAATATCTGTTTTGTGAAGGTGTATGACAACCTAGTTTTCTCGGAATTGTATTTCTTCATTTTATTTTAGCTAGCAGTTGTTATTTGGGTGTCTAAATCTATGAAAATTGAGAAACTATAAACATGAGATAACCGAACAATTAGATTTCTGTATGCACAAACAGAATTTCTGAACCAAACTTGTCAACGTTTAGGAAATGAAAGAGACAGATTATACACATCCAAAGATAAACACAAGGAGAGAGAGAGTGTGTGTATCGACAGAGAGAGAAAGCATATTGACATACACATTAGCACCCATTAATTGTACTTACTGCTATATTAGTAAGATGCTATCTCTTAGAATGATGGCATGCTTATCATGTTACACCTACACTAGAAGTAGCTGGGTATTTCTCTAGTGACCTGGGTATCTTGCAACAACATTTCTAGTCATAGGCCTGGCTTGGTGAGGAGGAAAGGTTTTTTTTTTTTTTTTTTTTTTTTTTTAAACACAGAACAAACAGTATGCATAAAAACAGCCTATAAAAAGCAGTCATTTGGGCAAGTGGCTTCTTGGTCTTTTCACAAATACGATTCTAATCTGGCAAACCAGTTCTTACACAGGAGTTCTTACTGTTATTTACCAAGACCCTTTAGCCAATCTTTGTGTCTTTTTTTTTTTTTTGTGGTGGAGTTTCACTGGGTTGCCCAGGCTGGAGTGCAGTGGCACACTCACGGTCACCCCAGCGTCGACCTGCTGGGCTCCGGCGATCCTTCTGCCTCAGCCTTCCAAGTAGCCGGAACTACAGGCATGTGCTACCACACCTGGCTCATTTTTTATTTATTGCAGAGATGAGGTCTCCCCAAGTTGCCCAGGCTGGTCTCGAACCCGCGGGCTCAGACATTCCTCTCCCCTCAGCCTCCCAAAGTGCTGGGATGACAGCCTGAGCCACCCAGCCCGGCCCAATCTTTGTTTCTATTGACCACAGGTTCTGTGGAAATCTCATTGATAATACTTACCATGTGCTTCATATTCCTCCTCGTCTTAATGGACAATTAAATGTTCACTCTATGGACTCTTTTAGGATTTCCCAACTGGAAGAGTCTTACTACTCTAAGTAGTTGTGATTCTTCAAATCTCAGGCACCATGGACTTTTAAGCGACACTGCGAATATAGCCTGAGTGTTGGTCCATGAGATGCCCAGCGTTGGAGATGGAGCCTGGAGGGAGGTGTCTGGGTCATGGAGGCGGATCCTTCATGAATGGCTTGGCGCTGATCTTTTTTCTTTTTCCCTCCTTGACATATAATTATTTTAATTTTCTGAGCTCCTTTATTGGTTACATTTGTAATTTCCACCACTATTTTTGTTTCTTTAACTATAGACAATTATTCTTGACTCCCTGCTTCATGAGGTTGGTATGTTTTACCCTTTGCCTTTCTACCATCCCTTCTTATATAATTATACCACCCAAATCTGACAGCAGCACAGTGAGAATATTGGTGACATTTTATGTTTAGTATTTGTAATTCAGTTTTTAATTTTGTTCATTGGTTGAACCTTAAAGTTGAAAAAGTAATAAATATCATTAGTATTATTTTGAC
This sequence comes from Carlito syrichta, assembly GCF_000164805.1. NCBI lineage: Eukaryota > Metazoa > Chordata > Mammalia > Primates > Tarsiidae > Carlito > Carlito syrichta. The sequence goes on from NW_007252946.1 coordinate 409,101, forward strand.
TCTGTACATATTGTTTACTGCAGAATCAAGAAGTGTTCTAGGATTGCATTTCATTCAAGATGATTCCTTAAGCACCAAAAAGAGAGTGTTCCTAGAATCGAGGTCAAGGGGATAATTACTTCTTTCAAATGAATTATTTAATTTCAGCATTTGCTTAAAATTTTGCCATATTTTATTTTGGTTCATATTTACATCATGACTTTCTGTAAAGCTTTTTTCAATTGGTTTTATTTCTTTCTTATTGGAAAAGGATATGTGAACCTTCTTTATTTCATTCTTAATCATTTTCCTTTTTTGCTCATTCTCTTTTTTTTGGTGGAATCCATTTCATTCCTTATTTTGAATCCCACTGACTCATATTCTAATTTGGACTAGTGGCTACAATTTTGAACTATGACTTCCATTTTCCCTTGCGTTATTCTGTATTTTTGCTTTACTTTTAAGTTTTTTCCACCTTCAGAATCCTTTTATATATGAAGGTACCTTTCATTCTCAGCTTCCTATTCGTCATCTCCTTTTGGAGGCCGTCTGTAGTACAGTTGCTTTTTAGACTGGTCATTCTCAAGTCTACAGAGCCATCAGACTTCTTTACAGTCACATTTTCCTGAAACTACGTTTTGCTCTTTCTTGGTTTACTCCTCATTTTGCTGGAATATCTTGTAAAATTACTTTTGAGGAAGAGGTTCATGCTGTATACATTTTCTGAGTCATCACATTATTGAAGATGTATTTGTTTCTGTCTGATATTTCCTTGATTGTTTGAGTGAGAGAAAGATGCTTCTCTAACAGAAAGAAAAAGCAAAAATTAGTGGCATTTGGAGCTCATTGAGTTTATTTATTAAAGCAACAGAATTATCAAAATTGCTTTTCTTACCCATAAACTTTTCTCCAAGTTCAGAGACTTTTTGAGCTCGCTTGACAAGTTGTGAATAATTTTATTTATAGAATGAGTACTGTTAGGTCTGAATGTGTGTGCCACCCCAGAATTCATATGTTAAAATCGAATCACCAATGCAATGGTAGCAAGAGTTGGGGCCTTTGGGAGGTGATTAGGACATGAGGGTGGAGCCCTCATGAATGTGAAGTTGTGACCTTATCCAAAAGGCCCAAGGGAGCTTGTTTGCCTTTCTGCCACGTGAGAAACAGCAAGAAGGCCCAATCTATTGAGAAATGGCCCCTCACCACATACTGAATCTACTGGTATCTTGCTCTTGGAATTTCTAGCCTCCAGATCCATGAGCAAGATAGCTGTGTTGTTGATAAGCCATCCAATTTATGGTATTTTGTATAGCCTCCCAAATTTACTAAGGCCGCTACATTTCAGGGGAATGTTAGGCAGTATTATTTCAAACTCCTCATAGCTTGGTGTCTGTTAATGGTTTAGTTTGTGGAGCTATGCTTATGGATTGTGCACTCCATTTATGTATCTATATCAGGAATTTTTAATCTGGGAGCCTAGGATAAGTTTAAAGGGATTGTTTACCCCTTGGAATGATAATCCTAATTTTGACTGTATGTGCCATTCTGGCAGTTGGGACACTACTTTCACCAAATTCTCAATGAGGTCCATGTACCAAAAATGATTGAGAATCACCATTCTGAAGTTCTTGGTATGAGACTAGATTCTTAGAAAGCTGCAAATGGGTGGTACTAACATGCCTCTTTTAAAGATTGTTTTTGTTTAATTTTGGAGTGATACCACAATTCTATTTTGAAGAGTATTTCAAGAAGGAGTCATATCTTACCATCTATACATTTGTTCCTTCACTCAACTAATATATATGGAGCACCTGCTATGTGAGAGACAGGCTTATATGTGTGAAGGCTGTAATGACGAAAAGAAAACAATTTTTAAAAATCCCTTGATCTAGTGGAGTTTACATTGCAGTGGGGGGAGATAGATAATAAACAAGAAAAGTAACAAAGCATATTCACATTAGTGTTAAGTGATAAGGAGAAAAAATATTTTTTATATATATTTTTTATTCTAAAGTTGTGGGATACAGTTAAGGGTTAGGTATACAAATATTCATTGTGCAGGTACCCTTGTTGATAAGGTGTGCCCCTCTTTCCTCAGACAGATATCGACTACCGTTAATCTCACCTCCCTTCCTGTCCCTGGCCTCCCCCGCCACAGTTTCCCACCACTGTCAGAAAGGAGAAAAATTTAAGCAGAATAGCAGATACGACATGTTGAGGTGGGGAAGGTGTTGGCATTTTAGGTAGGATGCCAGGGAGGGCTCCTCTGAAGAGGTGACTTGAACAAAGAGGAGAGCAGTGGTTGATGAAATCAGAGAGTTGATTGGGTTCTGGGATTCAGTAGTCTTGCCCAGGACTTGGACTTTTACTCTGAGTGTTGAGGAGGGTTAATGCATTTTGGGAAAGACCTATGGCTTAACAACACATTTTAACTGCTGTGTTCAGAATGAACTGAATCTGGGAACAAGGGAAGAAGTGGAGAGACCAGTTGGGAGGCTCTTCTGATAGTCCAGGGAAGACATAATGGTGGCTTAGAACAGGGTATTGGCAACAAAAGGTGTGACACATTACTGAATTTTGAAATTCCCTTGAAACACTGGTACTATTAGGGTGTTTATAAGGATGTTACCTGTTAACATATGAAGTTAATCAGGAACAATTTCTTACTGTCCTTAGTATTAAGATTATTTGTTTGTTTCTGTTAATTTCATCTTAAGTACTCTGAAATTATAATCCATGGATTTGACTATGAGAAAACTTAGAATAAGTTCATGGCTTATCCTTGAGAAGTGTATGCACATGAGTAGTGTTTGGTGTATTAGACTTATTTTGGTCACCTTACCATTCATTTTCCTATTGCTTGATTCTTTCTCATAGTTTTAAAATTTTGATAATTTTTTTCTATTGTTTATGCTTTTTCAAAACTATATTCTTTTTGATACAATAAAAAATTCCTTTTGAATCTTTGTGAATACCACCTTTCACAATCTTTTCAAGGTTGCATCTAAGGCCTTTTTACACTTGTGATTGTTTCTCTGTTATTTAAGAATGAAACCTGACTGCGAGAATCCAAACCATCAGAATAGTTTGTGTTTTACATGGAACATTAAATAAAGAAATGGTAGTCTTATGTAAGGAAAACAGATGATCTATTTGATCACTTAACTCAGTTGATCAGGTGAGTTAAAAGTGAGTCAAATCAATTGTTGGACTGAATTTCTAGTTACTAGTCAGTTTAATCAAAGCACTTAGTCCAGTGACATGTTGTACCTAGGACACATCTATGAAACTTGCCCTCAGGCTTATTTTATGAGACTATTTTATATCAGAAACAGTTAGTGTAAAAAACAATTTGCACCCATTTAGTATGATTATATAATGAGACTTTCAAATATTGAACTGATTTCTAGAAATCCTGGAGAAACCTTGTGATATCAGTGTATAAAGAACCAAAATTCTGATGAAAAATTGATAGTCTGAAAAACAAATTTACTAAATTTAAATTATTTATACTCATCCATTTCTTCCTAGCAGTATATAAGTTGTAAAATGTAAAATAAACAAACATGTTTTTCAACTTATCACGTGGTGCCAATTCTCAGATATGAGCTATGAGACTGTTTCTCACTTAATATTTTATAATATTCTTTGTGATTTATCTTTTAAATTACATCTCCCAGAATCATAGACAGCACTGAAAGGGACTGTAGAGATCTTCCAACCATATTGTAGACAAGGAATTTGAGGTCTAGGGTGTTGAAAACCCCCACAGCTAATTAGTAGAAGAGTCTAGACTGATACCCAACACTCCTAACACCTAATTCAGGGTTTTTAACCTCAAATTGCTTTCATGTAGTGAACTGAACTCCTAATTTGAGATCATTAAAAAAGACTGAAAAATCAAAATTATGTAAGGTTTCATCATAAGTCCAAGATCAATATATTAGAATGACTAACATTTTCATTCATGACATAGTAGAACAAATAATCTTATTTGTGATGTATTTCAAACTGAGTAGAATTCATGGGAGGGCTTGTCTCTACAGTCATTCTCTTCAATTGGGTGCATTAAGCTATCAAACTGTCCTTGAATTACTCTGATAACTCTTCACTGTGAATATTAACTCATTTGTAGATGAACAATAGGTTTCCAAAAGCATACTGGAAAGTTTTCTACTCTTTGCTGGAAACAGACATGCAGTTGTTAACCTATTCAATAACCTTTTGGCTTTGTAGTGTCATAGGAGAGATAAAGTCTTTAGAAAATTAGAGAAACTTAAGAACTGAGCATAGAAAAAAATGAAGATGGGGATATTTATGATGTTCGATCAGTTGTTACATATTTAATCAATATTGTGAGCACTTTGTAAAATTTCAGTCTTATCCTGTGATAACCGCCCTGGTTTGTTATGGCATAAACAAACTGATTTTTTAAAAATTTTGGTAAAATATGCACAGGATACATCTATAACATAATTTAATGTGAGATCTTTCTCTGATATTGATCCAGAGTATGCTAGGGGATTAAAATTTAAAGATGTATTTATAATCCTTTTCTTTTTATAAGTTTCCCATAGACAGCTTATATATGTGTGCTGTTCTGTGTACATGTGTTTTAATTTTAGGTTTGCTGTTTTTCAGGTGTACTTCTCTGAAGTAAGATGATTTGTCAAAAATTCTGTGCGGTTTTGTTACATTGGGGTAAGTTGTTTGCTATTTTAAAGCCCTCCTATAAGGTAGAGATTTTGCTGTTAGAGCTGCTGTTTCATTTCTTGATACCAGAATTTCCTTTTTCTAGTTAGGAATTCTCTTGCATGCTCATAGTTAAAAATGCAAACCGAAGTAAAAGTATGAAAATGAAAATCCTTCCCAGCTTCCTAAAAGCCACCTGCTAGTGTATCCTTTTAGAATTCTAACACACACACACACACACACACACACGCACGCACACGCGCACGCACACACACAACAAAGCTTTATACATGTGTACTTTATACATCCTCTACAAAGTTTTATACCATTTGCTGTCCCAACACAAGTATATGAGAGTGCCGTTCTATTGCATTTCTGCCAAAGATGCATATTATATTTCTTTTACCTTTTTACCCTGTCTGATAAGCAAAATATGGCATCTCATTTCAGTTTCATCTATTTGAGTATTTCTGAGGTTGAGCACTGTTTTTTGATCATTTATATTTCTGATGTGATTTTCTAATTTATATACTTAGACCATTTTGTGGTTGGGTTTTATTGGTCTTAGCTGAATTTTAGAAATTTCTAAAATATGAGATATTTAGCACTGTATTAGGGCTCTTCAGAGAAATGGAACCAATAAGATGTGTGTGTGTATGCATATATGTGTGTATGTATGTCTACACACACACACACACACACACACACACACACACACACACACACATTTATTATAAAGAATTGACATATACAATTATGAAGGCTAAGAAGTCCCAAGATCTGCAGTTGACAACCTGGAGATCCATGAGAGCCAGTAATGTAGTTCCAGTTCAAGTTCAAGACTGGAAAACCAGGAGAGCTGATGGTGTAAGTTCTATTCTGAATTCTCCAAGCTTGGGTCCCAAGAAGAGCCACTGTTTCAGTTCCAGACTGAAGGTAGGAAAAGACCCATGTCCCAGCTCAAGACAGTCAGGTAGCAGAAGTTCCCTCTTAATCAACTTTTTTGTGCTATTCGGGTTTTCGATTGATTGAATGAGGCCCACCTACATCAGGGAGGGCGATCTGCTTTACTCAGTTTACCCATGCAATTGTTAATCTCATCTGGAAACGGCCTCACAGAAACACCCAGAATAACGTTTGACCAAATGTCTGGGCACCTCATGGACCCAGTCATGTTGACACATAAAATGAACCATCACAGGCTTTATCAATCACTGCATTTGCAAATATTTCCTAAGTGCTTATTGTCTGCTTTTTGATTTTTTTCTAGCTGTATAGGAAATTTTTATATACACACACAACTGTATGCACACTGAGAAACAAGACATAATGACATTTAACTATTTTATGAGCTAAAGTAGCATGATTAAGTTGCAAATAGATATTAGATAATAGTCAAAACTTTCATTCTTTATATCCAGGGTCCCCAGTCTGTTAGGAACTGGATCACATAGCAGGAGGTGAGTGGTGGATAAGTGAGTGCAACTTCATCTGTGAAGCTCCCCATCACTTGCATTACCACCTGAGCTCTGCCTCCTGTCAGATCAACAGTGGCATTAGATTCTCATAGGAACACAGATACTCTTGTGAACTGCCCGTGAGGGATCTAGGTTGCACACTCCTTATGAGAATCGAATGCCTGATGATCTGAGGTGGAACTGAGGCGGTGATGCTAGTGCTGGGAGCAGCTACAAATACAAATTAGCATTAGCAGTGAGGTTTGACTGTGCATCCACCCCCTGCCCCCAGTCCATGGAAAAATTGTCTTCCACGAAACCAGTCCCTGACATACCAAAAAGTTTGGGGACCACTGCTATGTATCAAGGAGTGGTTTCCTTAGTGATAATATTTAAAATAAATTACTGTAACACAAAATGATAGGTTTGTTCTTTAATGAAAGGGAGATGGCATTTTAAATTCTTATTCCTGTTAGAACGCTAATGAAGGTTGACAAATATAATGTTGTAAGGAGACTTATCAAGGGATAGTGTATATGTTGGAAATTGCCACCTTGAATACCACCAGAAGAATGCTGTCATAATTGAGCACTAGTATAATTAAATATATACTAGTCCTATCTTCTACCCATTGCAGGAATAATTGCAAGAGAAAGCTTCAGATGTTCTTTTAGAGTCTTGTGATTTTAATGCCGTGGACCATAACAGTCTTTTGTTTGAGATTAGTCACACATAGCCAGGAACTCATTTTATTTTATTTTATTTTATTTTTTTGGAGTCAAAGTCTCACTCTTTTGTCCAAGCTGGAGTGCAATGGCACGATCACAGCTCACTGCAGCCTCAACTTGCTGGGCCCAGACGATCCTTCCACCTCAGTTTCCCAGGTAGCTGGGACTACAGCTACATACCACCATGCCCAGCAAATTTTTAAAATTTTAAAATTTTTTTGAGAGATGAGATCTCGCTGTGTTGCTCAGGCAGGTCTTGAATTCCTGGCCTCAAGCAATTCTTCCTGCTTGACCTCCCAAAGTGCTGGGATTACAGTCGCTGAGTCACTGCACTGGGCTACATTGCCAGTAACTTCTGAGCATACTCTTCTCACTTGTTTCTCACCACATCCTGGTAATATTATGATTTTCTTAAACCAAATCGTCCAATTTAGGTCGCACACCAAATTTTTAAATTGAAGTCAGGCTATCTTTGAAAAAACTTATGTTATCTGGCAACTGTTACTTGTGTGCCAACTGGTTCTGAGCAATCCTTGATTATTCCAATCTCAGGTGCTCTTAAAAAATTTTTCTGTAAGACTCCCTTGTTGTGCTTACTGTTCTTTCTCATTACAACCATCTGTATACTTAAAGAAAATAACCAGAATAACTGCACTGTTACAGATTTCCAAAAAACTATGCTACAAAAGACTATCAAAGAGAAATAGCTCATTCTCTTTTATATTCTCTAATTTTGTTAGATATGTTAAACTCTTCATTCTCTTTTATATTTTAAAATTTTTATTAGACTCTAAAGTTACAGAATTTCAAAAGATTTGCAGTTTCAAGTTTTGTGAATCAGAAGAGATCCTGGGATATTGTTACCTGATAACATATGCCTTCAGATGAAAATTCTAGATCTCTTTCTGTTTAGAATTCATTCACAGGGAAAGAAATATCCTTTTGCAAGGGAAGCAGACAAACAAAATAGACCCATCTTTTAATTAAACTGATTCAATAGTTGCTATGCTTTTGAATTTCATTATTATATTATAAATTTCAATGTTTCGTTGAGCATTTTAGGCTAATTCAGTTCAAGCAACTGAATCCTTCATATGCAGCTAGAAACTATAATGCTTTTAATTAGTACTATTACATATTCATAGTTTTGTAAAAGAAACAAAAAAGGATTCTGTTTTCATTTAAATGTTCTGATTTTAGAAATATATGTTAGAAGGATCGAAGTCAAAGAAACACAATTGCAGTGCAGATTTACTTTGGGTGATATTGTGACACGTAATTGTTATCAGCATGGAAACAATATGAGTCATGTTAATAATTTTGACCTTTATTTTGGCATCTGTATATTTATATTAATTTATATTTATAGAAATTAAAGTATTAACAGTTATTACTTATGTATTGTTTAAATATTTTACGTGCATTGCTTTTGTCATTAAAAAATGCATTTGTGAATTGATTTTTAAGATTTTCTGTTTTTTTTTCTTTCTTTTTATTTTAGAGTTGTGGTGGTACAAGTGGGGATTTACTACATAAGTGGGTTGCATGCAGGTGAAGTGTGAGCTTCCAGCTCACCCTCTCTCCCCTAATAGTGGACCAGGTACCCAGTGTGTTGTCCTGTGCTCCCTCTCCCTCCTCCCTTTCTCTCCCTCCACCCCCAGCAGTGTCCAGTGTCTGCCCATCCCACCCTTGTGCTAGTGTAACCAGGGATCAGGGCCCACTTATGGATGAGGATTTGCAGTATTCAGCTCTTTGTTTCTGTGATAGTTCACTTAGTATGATGGTCTCCAGCTGTATCCAAGTTGCTGCAAAGGCCATGATTTTGGTCTTCTTTATGACTGTGTAATATTCCATTGTGTATACATACCACCTTGTCTTTATTCAGTTCGCTTTTGATGGGCATCCGGGTTGGTTCCATGGTTTTGCTATTGTGAACAGTGCTGCAATAAACATGTATGTGCAGGTGTCTTTTTTGGTTGAGCAATTTATGTTTCTCTGGCTATATTCCCAGGAGAGGAATTGCTGGGTTGTATGGAAGCTCAATTGGTAGTTCTTTGAGCAATTGCCACACTACTTTCCACAGAGGTTGAACCAGCTTACATTCCCACTAACAATGTAGAAAAGTCCCCTTTTCTCCACAGATGCACCAGTACTTTTTTGATTTAATTAATGATAGCCATCCTTCTGGTGTCAGGTGTTATCTCATTGTAGTTTTGATTTGCATTCATCTGATGATTAATGAGGTTGAGCATTTTTCATGTTTGTTGGCTGCTTGTATGCCATCTTTTGAGAAGTGTCTGTTCATGTCTCTTGCCCACTTTTTAATGGGGTTGTTTGTCTTTTTGTTTTTGTTTGAGTTCCTTATAGATCCTGGATGTTAGGCCTTTGCCAGATGCATAGCTTGCAAATATTATTGGTTTCCTTTGCTGTGAAAAAACTTTTCAATTTGAAGAGGTCCTACCTGTCTACCTTAGCTTTTGATGCATTTGCTTTGAGGACTTGACCATGAATTCACTGCCTACTCTGATATTCAGAAGTGTGTCCCCCACGTTTTCTCCTAAGATTCTTTTAGTCTGAGGTTTTACACTTAAGTGCTTGATCCATTTTGAGTTAGTTTTGGTGTATGGTAATAGAGAGGGTTCCAGTTTCATTCTTCTGCATGTACCATTTGTTAAATGTGGTTTCCTTTCCCCAATGTTTGTTATTGATGGCTTTGTTGAAGATGAGGTGATTGAGGGATAGTGTTTTTATTTCCAGATTGTCTTGTCTTATTGGTCTATGTGCCAATATCATGCTGTCTTGGTTACTGTAGCCTTATAATAAAGCTTAAAGTCTGGAAGTGTGATGCCTCCAGCTTAGTTCCTTTTGCTGAAGATTGCTTTAGCTCTTTGTGCTGTTTTTTACTTCCATATGAATTTCTGTATTGTTGTTTCTAGGTCTGTGAAAAATGATGTTGGCAATTTGATAGGGATTGCACTGAATCTGTAGGATTGCAGCCTTGGGTAGGATGGCCATCTTGGCAATATTGATACTTCCAATCCATGAGCATGGGGTGTTTTTCCATTTGTTTGTGTCATCCTTGATTTCTTTGAGCAGTTTTGTAGTTATTGTAAAGGTCTTTCACTTCTTTTGTTAGATGGATGCTAATGTATTTCATTATTTTTGTGGCTATTGTAAATAGAATTGTATTCTTTATTTGGTTCTCAGCTTGCTTGTTGTTGGTGTATAGAAATGTAACTGTCTTTTGGTCATTGATTTTTGTATCCTGGGACTTTACTGAAGTCATTTATAATGTGAGGGAGTTTTTGACAGACTCTCTAAAGCTTTCTCGGTATATTGTCTAGAAAGAGGGACATCTTAACTTCCTCTTTTCTTACTTGGAAACCCCCAGTTTACTTCTCCTGCCTCATTACTCTGACTAGGACTTCCAGCAGATGTCGAATAGGAGAGGTGAGAGTGGACATCACTGCCTTGTTCTAGTTCTTAGAGTGAATGCTTACAGCTTCTGCCCTTTAAACATGATGTTGGCTGCAGGTTTGTCATAGATGACTCTTACTATTTTGAGGAATGTTCCTTTGATGCCTAGGTATTTGAGGGTTTTAAATCAAGAAGGGATGCTGGCTTTTTTTTTTTTTTTTTTTTTTTGAGTTGAAGTCTCACCTTTTGTCTCCCAGGCTGAAGTGCAGTTGCATGCTCATGCCCACTGCAGCCTCGACCTGCTGGGCTTAGGCAATCCTTCTGCCTCAGCTTTCTAAGTAGCTGGAACTACAGACACACACCACCATGACTGACCAGTTTTTGTGATTTATTGTAGAGACAAAGTCTTACCAAGTTGCCCCAGGCTGGTTTCAAACCCCTGGGTTCAGGTTATCCTTTTGCCTTGGCCTCCCAAAGTGCTGGGATTACAGGCTGAGCCACTGAGCCTGGCCATATCTTTGTTTTTATTTGTTGCCAGTAATCTTTTTATTTCTGTCTTGATTTCTGTGTTAATCCAAAAGTTATTCAACATGTTGTTTAGTTTCCGTGTCTTTGTGTGTTTTGGAGGGACCTTGTCAGAGGTGATATTTATTTTTATTCCACTGTGGTCTGAGAAGATGCTTGGTTTTATTTTAACGTTTTGGAATTTGTTCATGCTTGATTTATGCCTGAGCATGTGATCTATCTTGGAGTATATTCCATGTGCTAGTGAGTAGAATACATTCATTGAGTAAGTTGAGTGTTGAGTTAAGGTTCTGGATCTTCTTATTGGTTTTGCTTTGATGATCTGTCTAGGGCTGTCGGTGAGGTGTTAAAGTCTCTGACTGTGATTGCATGTATATCCATGTCCTCTCTTAGTTTATGTTGCAATTGTTCTATAAATTCGAATGCTCCTGTGTTGGATGCATACATATTTAAGATGGATATTTCTTGCTGGTGGATTGAGCCTCTTATCATTATGTAGTCTACTTCTGTGTCCTTTTAAACTTTTATTGGTTTGAAGTCTGTTTTGTCTGATATAATTTTAACTAACCCTGTTCTTTTTTTGTTTTCCATTTGCCTGGAAGATCTTTCTCCAGTCCCTTACTTTGAGCTTGTGGGTGTCCTTTGCAGTGAGATGAGTTTCCTGGAGGCAGCAGAATGTTGGATCATGTTTCTTAATCTAGCTTCCTACTCTATGCCTTTTTTAGTAGTACATTCAGTTCGTTCACGTTCAAGTTAATTATTGATACATGAGAGCTTTTCCCTATCATCATGTTCTTAAGAGGTTGCTTTGATGCTTCTTCTTCTTCTTTTTTTTTTATTAAGATTTTGCAGATGATCTGTATGCTCTGTTAACTCTGTGCTTGCCTGCACCTTTGTGAAGGATGGAACCATTTTTCCTTTCTGTGCTCAGAACTTTCTTAGCCCTTTGCACTCAGCAATATTTCATGGATCGCCTACCAGCAACTCGACTGTACTTTTTTATGAAATAGTGAAATATATATGACAAAAAATCCCAAAATTTTATATCTTATATTTTTATAACATGTGGTTTTGTGTGAAACAGTCATCAACAGAGCATTGCAGGTTCATTGGTACATGTTGTGCAATAGTTATGTTTGACATATACCACCTGATGTTTTTCTTTTTGAGCAGACAATGTGTTCTTGTTTTCTTCCTCCCACACTAACAAAATGTAATTTATGTCTTGTGCACCACTGTGAAAACATTTCACACATTCTCTTTCTACATAATGCCAGCTGACTTTTAAAAAAATGTTTATCCCAGTATATATTTCATCTCTTTATTAGCTTTTTTGAGCAGCTTGAATAGACAACTTCAAGGAAACAAACATTTTTGAAAAGTGTGCACTAGCATGTTTGTCCTGTGTAATCACCAGAAATCTCTTATGTACCCTGAAAGGGTATATCTGAGTGGTTTGCTAGATTTATGATGGTCCCCTTAAAGGGTACGTCTGAGAGCAAAGAGCTAAACATCTCCTGAATGACTGGTCTGGTGGTGGCATATTTTCTTAGGGATTGGATGTCTGGGAATGATTTTAATTCTCCATCGCTGATAAAGCTTAGCTGATCGGGCAGGCAATTCTTAGCCAGAATTGCTTCTCTGTAAGAATGTTAAAGATGGGACTCCAGCCCCTCCTGGCTTGTAGGGTTTCTGCTGAGACTACTACTGCATTTCTGATGAGACTTCCCCAGTAAGTGGTCTGTCCCTTCTCTCTAGTTGCTTATGATTTTTTCTTTCATGCTTACCTTGATGGATTACTATGTGTCTTGGGGATTGTCTTGTCATGTAATACCTTGCAGAGGTTCTCTGAATCCCTTGCATTTGGATGGTTGCCTCTCCAGCAAAAGAGGGGGTATTTTCTTGGATGACCTTTTGGAAAGCTTGTTCCAGATTGTTCCCAGTCTCCCCTTCTGTTTTGGGGATGCCAATCAATCATAGATTTTATCTTTTTACATAATCTCACACATCCTATAGACTTTGCTCATTCTTTTTGAGCCTTTCTTCCTTGTTTTTTTTGTCAGACTTGATTAGTTCAATATTCTGATCTTCAAGTTCTAAGATTTTTTCCCCCTAAATGGTTGAATCTGCTACCTAGGCCTGTCATTGTGCTTTGAAATTCCGGGAGGGAATTCTTCATTTCTAGGATTTCAGATTGGATCCTTCTTATGTTGTTCAACTCAGCTTCTATTTCCTGCACTGCTTTTGTTGCCTGGGTAATCTTTCTTTCCAACTTTTTGTGGTTTTCCTTAACCATTTTAGCCATTTATTGTCTGACCTCTGTCAGTCATCTCAGATGGTTCATTATGGATGGATTCCATTGTTTTGGGGATTGGGAGGTGCTTTTAAGGCTTTAAGGATTTCTGGTGTTTTTTCACTGGTTCTTTACCTGTGAGGATCAACTCTTCTCTTTTTACCATTATTTTTTAGGTTTGTTGTTTTATAGTTGCCCTCAGAGCTTTTCTGCTCGAACAAAAATTTTTTTGTACTGGAGTGTCAGGGGGTTATTTTCTTTCATTTCACATTTATTGGCTTCTGGGGTATCCTAGTGTTCTCTTTATGGATATCTCAGTACCTGTGTGTCATAGGGTAACAGAAGCTGGGACAGAGCCAACTAGGCCTTCTAAAGAGTAGGACATGGAGCAGTGCAGGAGATGAAAAATTTATATTTTCTTACATTTTAAAATACTTTATTTTTAAAAGAAGTTTTAAATTCACAGCAAAATTGAGAGAAAGGTACAGAGATTTTTCCATAGAACACTTGCCTCTCACATGCATGCCCCTCCATTACCAATATTCCCCTGCCAAAGTGGTATAGTTTTTATAATTGATGAACCTACATTGACATCTCATTATCATCCAGAATCCATAGTTTACATTAGGGTTCATTCTTGGTGTTGTACACTCTATGAGTTTGACAAATGTATAATGATCTTAATCTACCATTGTAGAGTCATACAGAACATTTTCACTACCCTACTCATTCTTTGTGGGCTACCTATTCTTCCCCCCGTCCCCCCAACTCCTGGCAGCCACTGATCTTTTCTTTGTCTCCATAGTTTTGGCTTTTAAAGAATGTCATATAGTGGGAGTCACAGTATGTAGTCTTTTCAGATTGACTTCTTTCACTGAATAATATGCATTTGTTTCCTCTATATCTTTTCATGGCTTGATATCTCTCTCTTTTTATTTTTTTTAGCACTGAATAATATTCCATTGTCTGAATGTACCACAATTTATTTATGCATTTACCTACTGAAGAACATTTGGTTGCTTCTCTTTTCTTAGATTTTTATATTTGTTATAATTATAATCCTTGAACATTTTTATTCCATACAACACAGTTGTTGGTAACATGTAAAAAAGAAAAAGAATGATGTAGAATTACTATTTTATTTTCAATTACTATTTAAGAATAAGTTTAAGACTGGATGTGGTGGCTCACACCTATAATCCCAGAGCTATGGGAGACTGAGACAGGAGGATGGCTTGAGGCCAGGAGTTTGAGACCAGCCTGGGTAACATAGTGGAACCCTGTCTCTACAAAGAAAAAAAAAATTATCTGGGTGTGGTGTGTGGTACATGCCTGGAGTCCTAACTACTCATGAGACTGAGGCAAGAGAATTTCTTGAGCCTAGGAGTTTGAGGCTCCTGTGAGCCATGATTGTGCCACTGCATTCCAGCCTGGGGGATGGAATGAAACTCTGTCTCTAAAAAATTTTTTAAAAAATAAGTTGAACTTTTGAGGATATTTTGGGTACAGGAGTATATAATTGTTCTTAATTTTTGTATGTCTAAGAGTGATAATTTAATCAGCAGTAAAAGTTTCCTATAAGAAGTCAATTGTTGTACATCATTTCTTGGGTAGTGTGTTAAGGACATGTCTTATATGGTGTTTTATGTCTGGAGGATCATGGGAAGACTCAGGAGATCAAGCTGTCCTCATGTTGAAGACAAATTCTTTGTAAAAGTGCTGGGTAAAGGCAATGTTAACATTTTGGTGTTACTCGCTTTAATAAATATTAAAATAGCACTCTAAAGTTTGTTTCTATAATTGCACATCTGGATGCTTCCCAGTTATGTTGGAAATTACAATAATTTGTTTTAGAAAAGGAAAGTAAAATATTTAGTGCATTAAATATATAAACATATCACATTAAATATAAACATATTAAAGAGGAAAAATGGAGCATGGATTTCCAAAAAGAGGTACCGGATAGTGGAGTTATTTCTATAAATAAATGCACCCTCTCAAATATAATGCTTTGTACAATAGAAGTAGGGAGTTATACATTAGGCACTGACTAAACGCTTAAGGAGTTAAATTACTGAGCACTATATGGTTTCTTCTCAGTTACTTCCTATTTTTGTCTACGTCAAAATGATTACTTGTTTTCTATGTGTCTTTTAATGTCTTAACAGAATTTATCTATGTGATAACTGCATTTAACTTGTCATATCCAATTACTCCCTGGAGATTTAAGTTGTCTTGCATGCCACCAAATAAAACCTATGACTACCTCCTCTTGCCTGCTGGAATCTCAAAGAATGCTTCAAATTTGAATGGATACTATGAGACAGTTGTTGAAACTAAGTTTAATTCAAGTGGTACCCACTTTTCTAACTTATCCAAAACAACTTTCCACTGTTGCTTTCGGAGTGAGCAAGATAAAAATTGCTTCATACATGCAGACAACGTTGAAGGGAAGACATTTGTTTTGACAGTGAATTCTTTAGTTTTTCAACAAATAGGTAAGTATTTTAATGTTCTTAGCATTAGCTATGGTTTTTTAACTGTACTGAACATAGTGTTTTAATTTTCTGAAACTTGTATGAAATAGATGTCTTATGGCTGTGATTCTTAACATATATTATCTTTTTTTATATTAGTAATACAATTAGGATTCATTATGTGACCAAATTAATAAATAAGCCCCAAGCAATTTCACAGCCCATAAAAATGTAATGAGATAACTCTTTTGCCTTTGAGCACATTCCTTGCAGTCTTCTAAATTTGCTTTGAAGTAGAAATACACACCTTATTTTAAAACATCAAATGACTAATGATACTGTTGAATTAGTTAAATTTTAGAATATTTATGAATAATGATATTTCTTCAAGCAAGGAATCTCCCTGAAACAATATTCTTTCTAAATTAAGGGGTTTTGTTGTTGTTTTAAGTGTAATACATACTGAATGTAGCTATTGTAGTTAGTCAGTCTACATCTGGAAATATAAACAACAAAATTGTTTTCAAGTCTTCTGGAATAGCTAGCTAGAGTCAATTGACTCAGCCATACAAAGAGAACTACTGTATGAAATATAGGTGTATATAAGTATAGTACTCCCATGTAGAGTTAGTCAGGATTTCTCAGTGGATGCTGTTGACATTTTGGACCAGATAATTCTTGGTTAAGGGGTCTCTTCTGTGCATTGTGGGATGTTTAGCAGCAGCCCTGGCCTCTACCCACTAGATGCCATTAGCCCCTCTCCCCAGTTGTAATAAAGAAAAATCCAGACTTTACCAGATGCCCCCTGAAGTACAAAATCACCCCTGGTTCAGTGCCATCGATTAGATGAAAGAAACACTCCAGTATATTGAAATTAGCTTAGGAATAAGGATACACTGTATATCTGCAACAAAATCAGATTTTAAAACACATTAGTAGTGATAAGTTCCAGTGACTACAATTCAACTCATAGCCATTAATCTAATTGTTCATGAAGCACTCAAAAAAAGTTGTAAGGAACTTAACTTGGCCAATCCAGCGATTATTAAATATACTATAAAAATGAACTTCGAAGAGTTTAGATTTTTTGTGTGTGATGAACCTTGAGATGATAAAAGGAAGTTAGCACTTCAGTTATGAAAGGAAATGATTACGGTGCTATAGAATTGAATTTTACATTCTAAAGGGAGGCTAATAAGTAGTTATTTTAAATTGAGTTTTTATTTTGTAACTAAAATTGCTGGGTTAAGTATTGGTTACTGAGGATTTCCATGTGTTATTCTGTCAAGTAGGATGTTTACATCGTAGCACTCAGCATTGTTGCCAATCCTGTGGTGTAGGGAAATAATGTTAGTGTTGTCAAAATAACTCAGTCCTGATTTCCAATTGTCGCTGTTTTTGCTCTCTAAATTGCAAATCACCAATAGTTGATCTGCATCATTATCTGGTGAGTTTTCAGTGTACAGTGACATACGCTCTCATCAATTTTATTTGGGACCTATGATACTACAATAATAAGCATTTATGATATGCATCATTGTTCAAACGTGAATCCCTGTGCCTTTATTTGCTCATACCTTTATATTCGGTGTTCCTTTTTCTCTTGAAAAGTGACAGAGAACTGAGGTAGGTGAGTTTTTGAGGTCCTTTGTCCTACATAAGTGGTTTGGCATTATATAAAAGGTTTGAGAGACAATAATTGAATTTAATTCTCTAACTTTACACAGAAAGGAAACTGAGGGGCTGAGTGACTTAGTCAAACATATACCACTACTTAGAGCCTGTTTCTCTTCCCTCAGAATGGACAATGGCAGTTGTATTGCAACACTGGAAATTTTAATTTAGCTCTTCTCTTTCACTTAGTTGTTCAGAATGTTTTTCATATTTCATGTAGTTTTTTTCATTTTTTAATTCAGGTGCAAACTGGAACATACAGTGCTGGATGAAAGGAGATTTGAAAGTATTTGTCTGTTACGTGGAGTCATTATTGAAAATTTCTTTCAAGAATTATGACTGTAAAGTTCATCTCTTATATGTTTTGTAAGTACCAAATAAATTAATCTGGACATTTCTGCTTCACATTTTAAAAAAGTGCTTCTGTATGCAGAAGTGGATAACGAAACCTCTCTCAACTAATATTTTCTTTTATATTCATGTACCCCGAGAGGGATCAGTTTGTATTTTTATATATCTGTATCTACAGCATTCTTCCTCATGAAGTTTTCCTTCCTGTTGATTTTGATAGCAAGACATTGCAGATATGGGTGGATTTATAGTCTCAAAAAGTATAAACTCAATAGATATTTGAGTGGCAAAGGTGAAAATCTTGTTTTATATTTCTTTTTTGGGTGACTTTTTTCGAATTGGATTTCTTTACAAACTTAAGACCATGAGTGTCTAATAGTTATTTGTGCTATGTAGAGAGCCAAGATGGTTGTTTCAAATAGCCATAAACTTATAATTCTAGTAACTAATGTATCATTCAAATTTTCTAGTAGCTTCAGTGATAATATATGCCATTTTAACTGTTTAACATTTTTTCTCATTAGTTCTTTTATTTGATGCTTGAGGAGAAAGATACTTACATGCTCCAGTCCTTTAGCAATTGAGATCATACCAGTGAGGGACAATGTGCCGGAATCTGTCCATATAAAAATGAACAGAGCCAGAAAGTAGACTGGGAGTTAAGAGGGATGGGAATTGGGGAGTTATGGTTTAAAAAGTTTCAGTCTGGGAAGATGAAAAAGATCTGGAGTTGGTTGGTGGTAATGGTTGTATAATAGTGTGTATGTACTTAATTTCACGGAACAGCACACTTAAAATGGTTGAAATGGTGGGTAAATTTTATGTTGTGTATATTTTACCACAATACAAAATTAAAACAAGAAAGAAACTTAAAGTCACGTAAAAAATGATGAATAGTTGAGATGCCTGCTCTTGAGATACCCACAGGTTAACAATTGAGACAGGTATGTAGAGAGTTTCAGTCTTAGTGGTTGCTGATCTGTATTTGGGAAGTACATGATGTCATGGGAGCACATGTTTTTTGTGGGGTCTTACTTAGATGGAGGTGTCCAGCTCAGCTAGTAGAGAAAAGAGGAGCAAAGTTCTCCTAAGGAAGGAGACAGCTGTGTTGAGTCTTCAGAGATGAATAAGAGCTAATAAGACAATATGTGGGCAAAGTGGGGTGGAACGGGAGATCAACGTCACCTAGAAACTTGTTAGAAATGTAGACGGGTCCTGAACATTTCTCACACTGCTACAAGAGAGGGATTGGCAGTTGTGCGACACTGCCAGGGGAGAGGAAGGGGCATGTAACATCACTAAGGGTACCTGATCCTGCATGTGGACTACTTATATGCTCATCCTGACTTGTACACGACATCCTGATAATAAAATAAAATTTTAAAAAAGAAACTTGTTAGAAATTTAAATTTAATTGTTTCACACCAGAACTAGTGAATCCAAAATTCTCAGGGTGGGGCTTATTAATTTATGTTTTACTGAGCCTTTTAGGTGATTCTGATGGAACTCAAGTTTGAAAATTCCTGGTGTAGCAGTTCATATGACAGATTTTAGAGTCACGCTGCCTAGTTCTACCGCTTACTAAAATAAATGTACACCCATATTGCTTATAAGCCTAACAGAAGTTCTATCTCTAGAAATTAAGTCAATGGAAATAGCACACAAATGCTTAAAGTTTATTTGCTGAAAGAAAGAATTAATATATATTGTTGAATGAATGAATATATATTGTTGGGTGGTGGCAATGGTTGTATAACAATTGAATGTACTTAATGTCGCTGAACAGCACACTTAAAATGGTTGAAATGGTAGGTATTTGGCAGTATATATTGCCAAGTATATATTAATTTCTAAAAAAATTGCCAATTTGCCCTCCAGACATATCTTCATGAGCCAAAAATTATTAATAAAGAAATATTTCCAGGCCGGATTCAGTGGCGCAGCCTGTCATCCCAGCACTTTGGGAGGCCAAGGCGAGTGGATGGCCTGAGCTCCTGGGTTTAAGACCAGCCTGGGCAACTAGGCAAGACCTTGTTTCTACAATAAATCAAAAACAAAAAAAACAAAAAAGGAAATATTTTCTTTTTTTTTTTGAG
>NW_007252946.1:429020-430373 GCF_000164805.1 Carlito syrichta
GATGAGGTCTCGTTGCCCAGGCGGGTCTCGAACCCGTGAGCTCAGGCAATCCATTCACCTCAGCCTCCCAAAGGCGCGGGATTACAGGCTGAGCCACCGAGCCCGGCTGGAAATATCTTCTAAAGGCGGGAGAAGTGTGCGGTCAATGGTCAGATGTGGCAGAAAGGTATAACAGAATCTGAATAATATGTGTGGAGTTGGCCATGTGGAAGTATAATGGGTCTCTAGGTGGAGCTGGTTCAAGGGAGTGAAAGACAATGTTTCCAGAACAAAGGGAAACTTGGAGGAGGGATCCTGAAGAGCTACTCTCTGAGGAGGTTGGTACTAGTTTCTCAGGCATTTACAAGAGGATCCTGCAGAACTGGAACTTATATATCCAGGGAAGGGACAGACGGCGGGTGTAGAGGAGTCTCTGAGGAGGTATACTTTGGTGGGCTCTGAGAATGTGGGCAAAAGCCTGGTCACTGAGACCATCTGCTGCTGCCTGGGTGAGGAACCTTTGCTGGGGTAATACGTTCAAGAATGGGAAGCCAAACAGGAAGGATTGAGTTCTTTGCTCCTCCATTCACCGCCCAGGCTCCCTCTAGTGCCACGGAGGCAGAGTTTAATGAGAATCTAAGAGTCTTGCTAACTATGGCTTGCAGAGTCCAACCCCAGCCTGGCAAAACACTGCACAAGATGAGTTTGAAGCTGAGAGGCAATAGTTGAATCACCAGCATAATTCACCCATTTGGCCATTTAACATCCACACGCACCTTTCTACACATACTTGAACTTCCCCACAGCTTCCCTATAACTTGATGCTTTCCCAGAATTAGATGCAACTGTACTTGGAACAAAAGGAGACACTCTTACCTTCTCCCTGAAAGGGAGTGATGCTGTGTCACAGTTTTTGCTGTGACCATTTCTGGACAACATTTATATTACGGCTTTCTGGGAAATATTAATTGCTCCTGGCATTCAGTCACAGTCCCATTGGAATGACTATTCTTTTTTTTTTGCTGTGTATATCAGTAGTTCTTTTTTTTTTTTCATAATCAATATTTTTTATTATGGTTTTGTGGGGTACAGTTAAGGGTTAGGTGTACAATTACGTTTCATTCAGTCACCCTGTTGATAAGAGGTGTTTCCCCATCCCCAGACAGATATTTGCTACTGTTAATCCCATCTCCTCCCCCATAGTTTCTCAGTACCATCAGTCATTTTCTTATAGTATTACATTGGATTTTCAAGGTCCATTATATGAGTGAGAACATGTGATACTCGGATCTTTGTTTCTGTGAGAGTCACTCAGTATTATAGACTCTAGTTCCATCCAGGTGCTGCGAAGTTCATGATTTGTTCTTTTTATGG
>NW_007252946.1:430486-433314 GCF_000164805.1 Carlito syrichta
GAGTTTTCAGGATATATTCCCAGTAGGGGGATTGCAGGGTCATATGGGAGGTTGATATTTAGAGCTTTTAGGAATCGCCACACTGCTTTCCACAGAGGTTGCACTAGTTTACACTCCCACCAACAGTGTAGAAGTGTTCCCTTTTCACCACACCCTCTCCAGCAGCTGTTATTTTTTGAGTTGTTGATGATTGCCATTCTGACTGGGGTTAGGTGGTATCTCAGTGTGGTTTTGATTTGCATCTCCCTGATGATTAGTGAGGTTGAGCATTTCTTCATGTGTTTGTTGGCTGCTCGGATGTCCTCTTTTGTGAAGTATCTGTTCATATCTTTTGCCCATTTGATAATGGGATTGTTTGTTTTTTTCTTTTCAGCACGTTTTAGTTCCTTGTAGATCCAGGATGTTAAGCTTTCTCAGACCTGGTGCTGGCAAATACTTTTTCCCAGTCTGTAGGCTGTCTCCCTGCTCTCTTGATGGTTTCTTTGGCCTTGCAGAAGCTTGTCAGTTTAATAAGGTCCCACTTGTCTATCTTCTCTCTTATGACCTGTGGGTTGCGGGTTTTGTTCAGGAATTGGATGCCAGTTCCGATTTCCATGAGGGTATTTCCTTCATTTTCTAAGGTTCTTCTGGTTTGAGGTTTTACATTTAGGTCTCTGATCCATTTGGAGTTAACCTTTGTGCATGGGGATAGATAGGGGTCCTGTTTCAATCTTCTGCATGTGGTCGGCCAGTTTTCCCAGCACCATTTACTGAATAGGTTCTCCTCTCCCCATTGGTAGGTGGTGGGGGCTTTGTCGAAGATGAGTTGGTTGAGAAATTGAGGTTTTGCTTCTGGAATCTCAATTCTATTCCATTGATCTATATGCCTGTTCCTATACCAATACCAAACTGTTTTGATAATTGTAGCTTTATAGTAAAATTTGAAGTCTGGTAATGTGATACCACCTGCTTTGTTTTTTTTGCTGAGGATTGTTTCTGGCTATTCTTGGATGTTTGTGTTTCCATATGAATTCCTGTGTTGTCTTTTCTAGGTCTGAGAAGAATGTTGCTGGTAATTTGATGGGTATTGCATTGAATTTGTAGATTGCCTTAGGTAAGATGGACATCTTCACAATATTGATTCTTCCAATCCACGAGCATGGGATATTTTTCCACTTGTTTGTGTCATCTTTGATTTCTTTGAGCAGTGTTTTGTAGTTTTCATTGTAAAGGTCTTTCAGGTCTCTGGTTAGGAAGATGCCAAGGTATTTCATACTTTTTGTGTGGCTATTGTGAATGGAATTGTGTTTTTTATTTGGGTTTCTGTTTGTTTATTATTGGTGTAGAGAAATGCGATTGTCTTTTGTACATTTATTTTGTTTCCTGAGACTTTGCCAAAGGCCTTTATCAGTGTAAGGAGGTTTTTGACAGATTCTCTTGGGGTTTCAAGGTACACAATCATCTGCAAAGAGAGATAACTTGACTTCCTCTTTTTCTATTTGGATACCCCTGATTGCCTCATCTTCTCTGATTGCTCGAGCCAGAACTTCCAATACTATGTTGAACAAGAGGGGTGAGAGTGGGCATCCTTGTCTTGTTCCAGTTTTCAGGGGAAATGCTTCCAATTTTTGTCCATTTAGGAGTATGCTGGCTGTGGGTTTCTCGTAGATGGCTTTTACTATTTTGAGGTATGTTCCCCATATGCCTAGATGTTCAAGGGTTTTTATCAAGAAGGGGTGCTGGATTTTATCAAAAGCTTTTTCTGCATCTAATGATATAATCATGTGGTTTTTGTTTTGACATCTGTTGATGTATTTAATTACATTTATGGTTTTACGAATGTTGAACCAGCCTTGCATCCCAGGAATGAAGCCTACTTGGTCATGATGGATGATTTTTGAGATGTATTGCTGAAGTCGGTTTGCTAGGATCTTGTTGAGAATTTTAGCATCTATGTTCATCAAAGATATTGGCCTGTAGTTCTCTTTCTTTGTTGGATTTTACCTGGCTTGGGTATCAATGTGATGTTGGCTTCGTTAAATGATTTGGGGGGAGTTCCATCTTTTTCAATCACCTGGAATACCTTCAGTAGGATTGGTGTCAGCTCCTCCTTAAATGTCTTGTAGAATTCTGCTGGAAAGCCATCTGGACCAGGGATTTTTTTTGTAGGAAGTTTTCTTATTATGTAGTCGATTTCCTTGATTGTTATTGGTCCATTTAGGATCTCAATTTCTTCTTCTTTCAATCTAGGTAGGTTGTGTGATGTCAGAAAGTCCTCCATTTCCTTAAGTTTTTCAAGTTTGTTTCCATACAAGTGTACATAGTAGTCTCTAATGATCTTTTGTATTTCTTCAGGGTCAGATGTGACTTCATCTTTTGTGTTTCTGATTGTGCTTATTTGGTGTTTTTCTCGTTTTTTCTTGGTCAGTCTAGCTAGAGGACCATCAATCTTGTTTATCCTTTCGAAGAACCAGCTTTTTGTTTCATTGATTTTTTGTATTATCTTTTTGTCTTCTATGTCCTGGATTTGGGCTTTTATTTTGGTGATCTGGATTCTTCTGCTGAAATTAGGGTTTTTGTGGTCTTGCTTTTCCAGCTTCTTTAGGTGGCTTGTTAGGTTGTTAATTTGTGTTTCTTCCATTTTCTTCATGTGTGTTTGTAGGGATATAAATTCTCCTCTTACTACAGCTCTCAAGGTGTCCCAGAGATTTTGGTAAGATGTGTCTTCATTTTCATTTGTTTCCAGGTATCTTTTGATCTCTGTTTTGATTTCATTGTTGACCCAGAGTTGTTTTACCATCATGCTGTTTAGTGTTCATGTCTTTGTGGGTTTTGGGGGGACTTGTTGG
>NW_007252946.1:434136-455283 GCF_000164805.1 Carlito syrichta
TCTGAGATTCTTTCTTCTGCTTTGTTAATTCTGCTTTCCATGCTTATTAGTTTGTTATTTCCATCACAGTATTCTTTACTGCTGTTATTTCTGAAATCAGCTCCTTCCTATTTTCCTCTTGTCTCTCCTCAATTTTTAAAATTCTCTCCATTAATGTGTTGATGTCTGGGTTTGTTGCATGTGACCAGTCATTCTGGGAGTTCTTCACTGTTTGTGTTCCAGAATCTGTTTTCTCAGTGTCTGATCTCCCAGGGGTCTGTGTGAGACCTGTATTCTTCTTTTGGTTTTTCTTCTTTTGTGCGATTTTTCCCCCTCCCTACTTCTTCCTTCCCTCCACATCACCATCTTCTTTAATTCTGTTATTTGGGGGTAAAGGGATTGGTTTTACTTCCATTTGTTCAATCTCCTATTCTTTATGTATGCCCTCTTACTTTGTTCAATTCTGGAGTTGCACTGTAGGTTGGGGGCGGTCCTTTTTGCAGTTTTGAGATTTACTTAAGGGGGGAGCTGTGATTCAAAATCTATCTGCAGGTCCTGGTATTAGCTGACAGGTGTGTGGATAATCTGGAACCCACTTCCCACTGCCTTGGAATTTGTCCGTGCAGTGGGGTGTAGGTTTACTCTCTGAAATAAAATGTGGTTAGCAGAGGGAAGAGAATGAAACAGACAGTGGGTTGAAGAGGGGGGTGGAGATATAGAGGAGTAAGGGGGGAAACAAACATGTGCCAACAAATGGAGAGAGAGACCTATACTGAAACAGATAAAAACAATAGACCACAGCTACAGACGAACCAACTCCCATACAAAAAAAAAAAAAATAAAACATATAGGGATGCTAACATACAAGCTA
Organism: Carlito syrichta; assembly: GCF_000164805.1. Classification (NCBI taxonomy): domain Eukaryota; kingdom Metazoa; phylum Chordata; class Mammalia; order Primates; family Tarsiidae; genus Carlito; species Carlito syrichta. The sequence goes on from NW_007252946.1 coordinate 434,987, forward strand.
ACCAACCACCTTATTGGTGTGCTGTTCCTCTATACAAAGATATGGTTTACAGGGAGAAGAAAAGAGAAGAAAATGAAGAGGAGAAAAAAAAAGGAACAATACAGTAGGAATAGAATTAAGTCATTAAACTAACAGAATCAATGAAGCACACTCTGAGATTTTTTGTTTAAGTCCAATGTCCTTTCAGTTCTGATTTCTAACTTTCTTTTCAAGCTGGTAAATTAGTTTGCAGTTAGGGTCAGTTGCCCCTGGTCTGCTGTGAAGGACAGTTCAGATCACCCTCTGTTCACCACTCTGGCCTGTGTCTTTTTCAAGCTTGTTTCTCCCATTTCGGTGTTGTTACCTTGAATCACCAGCAGGTGGTGCTATCTCAGCTGCTCGCCCCAGAGGGGGTGGGGCCGGACAGGAACCTGCAGAGACTGGAGATGGATGCCTGCCTCAGGGCACAGGCAGGAGACTCACGGTGGGCAGGGCATCTCGGTCGCAGGAGAGGGGGCAGCAATCCCAGCAGATCTTCCCTGAAAGGGCTTCAAGGATCGCCTCTGGCCTGGGTGGTGCGATGTGCTACCAGCAGTGGCGGCAACGCTGCAATGGCTGTCCAGTCCGCTCCGATGCCCCAGTGGTGGCAATGGCCGAGCTCCGTATGAAGAGCAGGCTGTGATGTAGGGGTCCGCAGTCCCCGGGGCGAGAGCCAGAGACCCACTGCAGTTCTCCTTTGCAGAGGGTTTCACAGACCAGGTTGCCCCATCGCCATCTTGCCGGAAGTCCTCCCGGAATGACTATTCTAAAAGGTAACTAGAGAATTGTGAAGTTAACAACACCAAGAGTCTTGTTATGACATGATGAGGAGAAGGAGGAAATTGAGAAGAAATTAGTTAATATATAGAAATATCCATTCAAACATATACAAACATACTGTAAATAAGGAAATATGCATAGTTACCATGTCTTCATTTTTGTATTGTTTCCTAGGTTTTAGTTAATATTTATAATCTATGTTAGACCACTGGTTTACTTATAAATGTCACCTACAAGAGTAATCCAGATATGAGGTCACTGTTGTCACATCTGGTCACTGGGCAGACACCTAATTGGGTGCCTAATTCTGGACACTGATGCCACCATAGATTTGGATGAATCTTGAAGCCTATTCTTCTTTGTGCAATTTTCATGAGATCCAGTGTCCCTGATGGGAGTATCTAGTTGGTGAGAAGTTGCTTTTGCTGCCAGCGTTTCAGCCTTATATGGTGGTAGATTCTCAAGTCACATGCTGGGCAGCCAGAAACTAGACTAATGTCCATAACAGCAGTGACTGAGATATAAATCTTCAGAGACCCAAGCAGCCTAGCTGAGGGTGGAAAGTGGAGGTGAAGGAATAATGTGTCATGGATGTCCAAGAGTAGACAGCTGGATGATGAGAAATCATGGGCTTGTTTCTAGTCTATAGAAAATGATCCACCAGAGAGTAAAAAGTTGAAGATGTGATGGGAGGGGGGGCTCCCATTGAAGATAAATTATAGGCAATTGAATAGGCAAATTTCTTAAAAACAGCACAGATGGAGGGTTGGTGTGAGAGTGAAAGAGGCTCAACTCAACTTCTGAGTACTGAGAGTAGAAAGGAAGCACTGTGGTGGAAGAAAGTATATTTCAGGTTTGGGTTTCACAGTTCCTGCTTTTTTGAGCAAAATACATTTTAGCTCAGAGAAAAGTATTCCTTTGCAAAGTAGAGTCTTGCTACGATGACCTAAATACTTTGGATGGTGATTAAAAACTCTCACTTGGGTGCTTATTCTAGAGAACTTCAAATCTTATCAGCAGATTAGGGCAGTTTTAAAATTTATTTTCATTTTTTAAGGTGCTCAGTTTTAAAGCTCTCTGGACATGTGTAAGAGCTCAAATTCTATTATGTATAGAGTGTAGTTATGTCTTGAGTTCTTCATTTTCTGAAAAAGATATTTCAGGGCATTATAAATTTGAATGGTAACTTAGCTACAGCTGAGAATTCTAACTTCAGTGTAGTCAGCTGGACATTCATAGGTCTATTCATCTAAATGGTAGGATCCAGGAAAATGAGAAAATTATAATAAACTAAGTAGATTTTTCAACTTCCTTATAAGATCAATTTAATAGATTCATTTGACCTGCTTTTGTTTGAACTTAGGTTTCTAAAAATATTAGTCGATAAAACTTGTCATAATTGCATGCAATTTGAGAAACATTTATTTTTTCTGCCACATTATAACTTTATATGATTCGGTTAATATGTTCATTACACCATTGATCACATGCTATTTCTGCCTTTGATTCTATTTTTTGTGTGCCTTTTTAAGCAATATATCTCAAACAATTTAAATAAGACTCCTCAGAGCAAGAGGAGGAGCTGGCCAAGATAACAAACGGGACTTCCATGGAAGAGAAAACCCATAAGGTGGTTAATATGGAAAAGTTTTAAGTCAAAGTCACCTTTTGGGAGATCAGAATCCACAAGAGAAATCTTTCAAATGCTTTCATGTGTAAAAAATGTATTTTTAAAGGGACTGAAACCCAATGTTCATATGGGATTGAAGACCCTATAAATATGTCCCTTAAGGGAAAGCATTGTTTGAGCTCAGATGTTAACATTTGCCAGAGAACCTGGAGGAGAGCTACCCTAGACACGTGATAGTGTGGAACTGCTCTAGACGTTTGATCAGAGACCTAGGAAGGAAATCCTCTTCTTTATGAGCTGCCTACTTGTGTGTACCAGACACTGAGCTGGGCGTGAGGACTTGAGGTTCCACGACATAGACTCAGCTGTCGCCCTCTTGGAGCTAACAGTCTGTGATACAAACAGAAAACATAACAGCAAAGTTGGAAAATACTGTGATGTAATAAATACACGGACTTGTGGAAAAATATACTAGGAATATCCAGCCTAGAAAAAGAGGGAGCAGGAGAGAAGGAGCCAGAGAGAGTAAAGAGCCTTTGCAAAGGCCCAGAGCCACGAGTAGCACATCTGAGGACTTGAAAAGTCAAGTGTGGTTGGGCTAGGAAGCTGGAGAATGAAGAAAAGCAAGGGTGAAGGAATACACAAGGGTCAGATTATGAAGAACCTTTCAGGTCTTGTCTGGGTGTTTGGACTTTTGTAACTGCTAACATCTAGTTTGTCTCTTCCCCATTACTCTGGCCAACATTCTTTGTGATTTCAACATTGATGTAGATGATCGTCAATTTCTTGAATGCTTACATTCAGTATTCTTATTTTTTATATCCCACCTAGCTTACCCTTTCTCGTGGACATACTGTAGACTTTATTACCACGAATAAGCATGCCCCTTCTATGATCTGAACTTCAAGAAGCCCACTCTTTGACCTTCTCTCCCCTTGTACTTATTCATTTATTCCTTCTATTACCCAATTTCAGGAGTCATTCTCCATGGTTCTTGGTTCCCCCTTCGGTTGATGTTTTCTGGCCTGAGTCACTCTCCTTTCTTAATGAAAAGTTGCACATATCTGTAGCTGACCAGTGTTCACAGTCTGTTAGCACAATTTTGGGTGGTCCAAAGGCTTCCCCCCCCATTTTGTACTGTCTCTTTCAGTCTTTATATTAGCAGTTTATTTTGGCACCGTTTCTGCTAATGTACTTCTCTCACAAAACCACATGGACCTCTACTGAATCTTATTGGGGTTCATTTCATTAGATAAAAAAGCTCACAAGTCTCTTACAGATAAGCCCTTCTTTACCTTCTCTTTGATCTTTGCTCAGAAGCCATTTTTTTTTCTTTAAAGACGTGAGGTACAATTCAGGGCTAGGTACATAAGTGGTCATCATACAGGTAAAGTTTAGTACTCTTATTAATGTTATCTGCCCCTCTCCCAGGCAGTGTTCCACTACCGCCAATTACTTTCGTATGGTATTCTGATAAATGTTCAGGGTCTGCTTATGAGTGAGTACATGTAGTACTCAGATCTTTGCTTCTGTGATAGATCACTGAGTGTTTTTGTTTTTGTTTTTTTTGAGTTGTAGTCTCACTCTGTCACCCAGACTAGAGTGCAGTGGCCGCTCCCAGCCACCGCAGGCTCGACCTGCTGGGCTCCTGCGATCCTTCCGCCTCAGCCTTCCGAGTAGCCAGAATTACAGGCATGCGCTACCACGCCCGGCTGATTTTTTGATTTACTGTAGAGATGAGGTCTCGCTGCCCAGGCGGGTCTCGAACCCGCGGGCTCAGGCAATCCACTCACCTCAGCCTCCCAAAGGTGCGGGATTGCAGGCTGAGCCACCGAGCCCAGCTTGATCACTGAGTGTTATAGACTCTAATTCCATCCAAGTTGCTGGAAAGTTCATAATTTTGTTTTTATTTATGGCTGCATAATATTCCATTTTGTAAATGTACCACATTTTCTTTATCCAGCCCACTTTCAAAGGGCAGCATCATTGGTTCCATGGTTCCATGTTTTTTGCTGTTGTAAATAATGTTGCAATAAACATGTGTGTGCAGGTGTCTTTTTTGTAGAGTTCCTCTAGATATATACCCAGAAGAAGGATTGCTGTGTCATATGGAAGGCCAATTTTAGATTTTTTAGAAATTGCCACACTGTTTTCCACAGAGGTTGTACTAGTTTACACTCTTACCAACAGTGTAGAAATGTTACTTTTACCCACATTCTCTCCAGCATTTGTTATTTTTTGAGTTATTGATGATGGTCATCCTGACTGGAGTTAGGTGGTATCTCAGTGTGGCTTTAATTTGCATTTCTTTGATGATTAGTGAGGCTGAGCATTTTTTCATGTATCTGTTGGCTGCTCACGTGTCTTCTTCTGAGAATTGTCTATTCACATCTTTTGTCCATTATTTAATAGGGTTGTTTGTTTTTTTCCTGTCAGCATGTTTGAGTTCCTTGTAAATCCTGGATGTTAGACCTTTGTCACATTTACAGTTGGCAAATATTTTTTTCCATTCTGTGGGTTGTCTCCACGCTCTCATGCTGATTTCTTTTGCTTTGCAGAAACTTGTCAGTTTGATGAGGTACCGTTTGTCTATCTTATCTTTTATAGCATTTGCTTTTGAAGAGTTGATCAGGAGTTGGTTGCCTATTCCTATTTTCATAAGGGTCATCTCTACCTTTTCTTCTAGGATTCTTATAGTTTGATGCTTTAAATTTAGGTCTTTGATCCATTTAGAGTTGATTTTGTATATGGTGATACGTAGGGGTCCTATTTCAGTCTCCTGCAACTAGGTCAGCTAGTTTTCCCAGCACTATTTATTAAATAGGTTCTCCTTTCCCCAGTGATTGTTGGTAGAGACTTTGTCAAAGATGAGTTGGTTGAGAAATTGAGGTTTTGCTTCCAGAATCACTATCCTGTTCCATTGGTCTATGTACCTGTTCTTGTACCAATACCAAGCTATTTTGATTATTGTAGCTTTATAGTAGGCCATTTCTTAGTTTTAGCAGCATTTGCTATCTGGAGAGGCTGGACACTTCAACATTATCAAGTCCTTGGTTCTTTGTTTACTGGCCCTTTCTTTAATGTTTATCTGTCCTCTTATAGCAAGAAGAAGCTAAGAGGCAACTTCAATACCTCCTTCTATATGTCAGTGAGTTCAGTAGGCACATTCTATGCTTCCCATATAGCTACAGGTGATACTGCTACCGACTTTCTGCTACTACATAGCAAAGATAACTTTTCTCTAGTTTCTAATACCTTATTCTGCACTCTCTTTTGTGCCTTCACTGGCAGAGTCCTTGAAGTCCAAATTCTGCTAACAGTCTGTGCAGGATGATTTAGGCTTTCTTTACCATGCTTCTCCAGATCCTTCTAGCCACTGTCACCTAGTTTAATACCCCTCCTACATTTTTGGGTAGCACCCCGTTTCCAGGTTCCAGTGTCTGTATTAGTGATCTATTGTTATAGAATAAATTAACCCCTGTACTCTGGTTTCTCTTCAGATTGCATAAATCTTTTGCCTTTTACTAAAGATTTCCGTGGAGAGGAAAAATTCTGAGTCTTAACCCAATTTTTTAAGTCCTTGTTTTTACGAGGTTGCATTTCGGATGTTAACAAGTAGACTTTGTAGCTGGACACAGCAGCGCACACCTGTAGTTTTGGCTACTTGGAAAGCTGAGACAGAAGGATCGCCAGAGCCCAGCAAGTCAACACTGGGGTGACTGTGAGTGTGCCATTGCACTCCAGCCCTGGGCGACGGAGTGAGACTCTAACTCAGAAAAAGAGAATAAATTACCTCAAAACTTAGTGGCTTAAAACAATTGTAACCAGACCCAGGTCCAGTTGCTCATTGCCTGAAAGCCAAACTCAAGAGATGGGAGTCAGTGGAAGGAAAAATAGGTTTTTTCAAGAGCTGGCAACCGGAGAAGATGGTGGATTAAAGTTGCAAAGACCATTCAGATTCTCAGTTTTACCACAGAGCTTTTAAAAAGAAGTTTAGTGTGGGAAACATGCGGGAGTGGTGAAGGGTGCAGGATCTATGTGTCTTTGTTCCAATGGCTCTCTTGAGTAATCGCTCATCTGAAGGTCTGACTGGTGTTACTGTGGTGGATCAGTCATTAGTGACTTCCCTCAAGTGGAAGCGTTCTGCAGTTGGGACTCCATGCCCGGTTTGTTTCAAGATTAGCCTCTGGACTTTCTAAAGCAAGAACATAATTAGATACATAGGCACTGATGACATGGTCATGATGTAAGGAATTGCCTAGAGAGAAAGAGTGAAAAGGTGGGGGGACATTGAGGAGGAGAGAAAAAAGGAGAAAATGGAAAAAATAAGGGAGTGTTCAAAATATGTTTCTAAACTCTACATTCTTGGTTACACAGCGATTTATTATCCACAGTTTCCATGGGTCAGGAATCCCGGTATTGCTTAACTGGGGCATGTGCTTCAAGGTCTCTCACAAAAGCTGCAGTGAAGTCAGCTACCAGGACTATAGTTGTTTCAATGTTCAGCTCCAGAAGGATCTTCTTCAGTGCTCACTCCTTGGCCTTCCTCATGGGATGTTGGACTGAGGGCCTCAGTTCCTTTCTGACTGTTGGCTGGAAACCTCCTTCAGTTCTGTGCCATGCAGGTCTCTCCATAGGAAAACTTATAGCCTTGCAGCTGGCTTTCCTGAGAGTGAGCCAGAGAGGCCATCTGTGATCTTGCTTTGTATTTTCACTGAGAAAATAGAAGCGTTGGAGTTTCTATGATGATTACTTTTATCACTCAAATCTATCAGGCTTCCCATGTCAATGCCTATGCAATTATCTTCTCTGCTTTTACTGTAGATGTATTCTTTGTGCTCTCATCTAAGGTGGACCCTTTCTCATGTGTTATGAGTCTTATCTCCATTTGCCTACTCAGGACTTTTTTCTTGCCATTATTCCCTCTTTTCTGCACCATCAAGTTTCCCTCTCAGCTGATAGACATGATATAATAACTCTCATTTAAAAAATAAATTCCCTTGTCACACCTTTTCATAAAGTAACCACTCCTTTTCAAGAAAACAAAATTTTAAACTGTGAATACATTATTTATTCAAAAGTCGATATAAAAAGTCAACAAAAGTGACTGGACATGAGGGAATAAAAGAGTCTGGAATTACTGTCCTGACATAAGCAACTAGAGACCTGGATAAGATGTAGGAAATAATTATTTTTGGACATTGGACAAAGGCAGAACAAAACTGTGATTTCTGAGAGAAAGATGCAAAATTAGTCCTACCATTGTGTAGGTTTTCTGGATTGGAGACAATTTCCTGAACATGGCATGGGACTGAGGAACTCAAGCTGAGCTGAACAATCTTACAGAACTAAAGACACAGAGATAGAAGTATGAAGAGTGTAAGGAGGCTTATGTTTATGGGGCAGGGTACTTAAAAACTGAAATGTACACAGGAATTTGGAGTGGGGTTAGTTCAATTCTTTGAATATTAATCTGTTCATGATGCTGAATAAGAAAAACTTCTAATAAGAGAACATTTATCAGGGAGCTACAAGCTATACAGATCATTCAGTACTGGGAATCGTTCAAGTTCCCACAGACCAGATTAGAAGACCTTGTGAGATATCAGTGACATTTAGTAGGAACCCCATAATAGCCATACATTAAAAGTTGAATCAAATGAGCTCTAGAGTCAAGACTACTCTATATTATTCCAAAAAATGCTTAAAAGATTCAAACAAATGCCCAAATAACGTATCCAACTGTCTGGATAAAATCCAGCACTCTTTTAGGCAACACAATACAATACTCAAATATGTGATAGTCACAATTTCTGGCATCTAGTACAAAAAATACTTGGTATATGAAGAAATAGAAAAATGTGACTCATAACCAAGAAAAAAAGAAAAATAAGTCAATAGAAACAGACCCCAAAATGACAGATTTGATGGAATTAGCAGACAGGGGCAACTTTCATTAATATGAGCTTAAGAATACAGAGGAAAACATGCATAAAATGAGGAGAGAAATCAAAGATATAAAAAAGAACCAAGTGAAGTTTTTTAGAGATGAAACAAATGTTTTACATTGACTTTACATTATTTGTAAACAAAAGTGCTAACTATTAATTGGGAAATTTTAGAAATGGTGTTATTCAATCAAGAAACACTTAATGTGTGCAGGCTACAGTGCTAGGCTCTGTGAGGGATACACTCTCCATTCGCCTGCCCCTCCCTCCCTCCTTCCCTTCCTCCCTTCCTCCCTCCCTCCTTCCCTCCCTTTCTTCCTTTCTTCCTTCTTGTCAGGATGGACTCACAGATTCTTATTGTATTTTAAGTGATATAAGAAGTTACTCTCATTATTTTATTACTCAAATTGTCTCATATTTGGCTAGAGGGAGCCTATTCAAGCTGATTCCTATGTTTTTTTGATGTGTCCCTATCTTTTTTGTTTGTTTGTTTGTTTTAGAACTTTCTTAAGTCTAGCCCTATAAGGTAGTGCAATGGGCTACTTCCCGAGAGAGCCATGGTTCCTTTTCCTGGAGAATGGTATTTACAGACCAGTTTCTGGAGGCTAGTTGCTTATTGTTACTGGGCTATCATTGTTTCTAGCCCTCTTAGTGTGCAGATCTAGTTACGTGTATGTGCATACACAGTATACACACAATGTGTGTGTGTATGAATCTGTATTTCTGAAACCACAGTGTACATTCTAGACTTCTCCTCCCTCTGTCCCTCCTTCCCTGTCTCCCTCCCTTTCAGTAAACCTGAGTTCTAAACCTTTTTTTGTTTTGAACTTCCTTCTCCAGCAGTGAGAAATCTGGCTATCTTTTTGCACAATGTGTTACTTATTTGCTCAGTCCTAGAATACTCATGAGGTAGTTTGGTTTTGCTAACCCTTACCACTGTGGAAAATGAAAATAATCATACATACTAGAATACAATATTGTTTACATTCATTATGTCTTTACTAAGGCTAATGATTACATGGTCAAAATATTATGTTCCAGAGCTAATTAGGATACGTCTTCCTTCTCCTTCCATGTGGTTATATTATTAACTTGATAGACATTAAGGTCCACTTGTTTCTTTTGCATTCCTCTTTTTTTCTTTCTTCCTCTCAATGTTGACTGTCCATTTGTTTCATAATAGCTTACATCTGAAGAATGCCCTGCATTTTACAAATTATTTCTTTCCTCCTTGATTTGTCTTGGTCAATACTTATCACCTGGATCTGTTTCCATAGGTCTGTGGTGGAGCAGGATTACTTGCATTTGTTAAAAGCACAGAATCCTTAGCCCCAAATCTATTGAATTCCTTACGGAGGGTCTAGGAATCTTTTTAAAACAAGTGTTCCAGGTGATTCTTATGATGCAACTAGTCTGGGACACTACTCTCATCTTGAAGTTATTTGGGATTGGCAAGGCAAATGTTTTGGGTAACATTTTTATAGATTACCAATCTGAGGTTTAAAATAAGTGATTTGATTAAGTAATTTCCAAAGCAAATACTAAATTTTAAAATTTCACTTCATTATTTGTCCACTATGTTTTCAGTTCACATTACAATCAGGGACCCATTTGATTTTATTCCTTTAACAATTTAGCATAGAGTTTTGCTTAGATCAGTTTGAATATATTCAATGAGAAATTTTCTGGAAAGAAAAATTAGACAGAGGTCTGCAGACAGAATATACTTTCTTTTTATAGATGATGTATGACTACCAAAAATGAAATTTCTGTAATAAACATTTAGAGATATAACTTCTGAGTAGAAGAATTGCTAAAAAGGTAAAATTTGCAAAGAAGTCAGAAGTTTAAAATCCATTTGACAAATGTTTTCCACTTTCAAGTAAAAGTTATTCACATGTAGAGTGATTAAATAAATAGTATGACTGAATTTGTGTGTGAGCATTGGCAAGGCAGAAAATATTTTGTTGAATACACAATTTTTAAAAATTTTAGAAATTCTTAAGGTTTGCTTATATTAAGCCAAGTATCTCCTTTTTTTTTTTTTTTTAAATTTGAAGCTTCTTTCATCCTTATGCTTTAAAATGATCAACTTTCTTATTGGAGTATTAGTTGATATAAAGACTTTTGACAGCCTTTTGGTACATATTTGACTGATGGAGTTCCAGGTGTCACACCAACTGGAAAAACTTTTCCTTTCATAAACACAAGAAATATGTAATATTTTTCCTCAAGAAAAAATAATTTGATATAATCATATGATTTGCGAATATTCCTATTTATAGAAATATTAATATGATTTGGATTATAATTGTTTTTTATTTGTGATTACCCATGTCTTTAATAATTCCTAAATAATGGCAATGATATGAGTGAAATTTTTCTTGTGATAAGGGATGTTCAGTATAATGAAATCAACACTGAACATGGAAGCACAAGACTTCACTTGAGTTCTGGGTTTTTGTTCTCTCTGAACCTTAGTTTGTTGTTGTTGTTGTTGTTTGGTTTTTACCTGTAAAGTAGATGATATTAGTTATCTCATAAAGTGGTTTGAAAAATTGGATTTTGTTGTGTTCCTAAGGGTGTTTCATGTAAGTTGTAATAATGAAATTGTTGTGTCCTTTGCCCATCAAGTACCACTGGCAGATAGTACACAATGTTTTTGCCAATACCTGGGGTGGGCAGATTTTTTTCTTAAAGGGCCAGATAGTAAATATTTGGGGCTTTGCAGATCAAACTGTCTCTGTCACAGCGATTCGATCCTGTCCTTGTAGTACAAAAACTGCCATAGTTAGTATGCAAGTGAATTAGTGTGACTACATTTATGGGCACTGAAAGCACGGTGGCTCATACCTGTAATCCCAGCAATTTGAGAGGTGGAGGCAAGAGGATTGTCTGAGTTTAGGGGTTTGAGACCAGCCTGAGCAACATGGCGAGACCTCATCTCTACAATAAATCAAAACATTAGCAGGGTATGGTGGCATGTGCCTGTGGTTCCAGCTACTTGAAAGGCTGAGGCAGAAGGCTCGCCTGAGCCCAGCAAGTCGAGGTTGTGGTAGCCATGAGTGTGCCACTGCACTCCAGCCTGGGCAACAGAATGAGACTCTGATTCAAAAAAACAAAAACAAAAACATTCTTCCTTTTCTTCTTTTTTAGAAAATAAATATTGGGATATGTAAGAAAGCATTCTTAGTTCATGGACTGTGTGAAAACAGGCAGGAGGCTAGATTTGGCCTGTGTGCTGTAGTTTGCTGATTCCCAGCTTAGAACATTTGGAAATCAGTTTTAGATTGATTCTGATATTTCCCTTTTCTTTTTGGAGTCAGCTCTTTTCTAGAAATATTCACTGTATTTTGAAAAAGCTGGTGTTGGCATGACCACCTAAAGTAAGATTCTAACTAAGTTAAAAAAGAATATTATGACTAGAAAGTCCTACCTCTTAAAAATATTAATGAGCCGGGCTCGGTGGCTCAGCCTATAATCCCACGCCTTTGGGAGGCTGAGGTGAGTGGATTGCCTGAGCCCGTGGTTTTGAGACCCGCCTGGGCAGCAAGACCTCATCTCTACAATAAATCAAAAAATCAGCCGGGCATGGTAGCGCATGCCTGTAATTCCAGCTACTCGGAAGGCTGAAGCGGAAGGATCGCCGGAGCCCAGCAGGTCGAGGCTGCGGTGGCCGGGAGTGGCCACTGCACTCCAGTCTGGGCGACAGAGTGAGACTCCAACTCAAAAAAAAAAAAAAAAATTAATGGAGAATATATGTCTTGCTTTGTGTTTAATTCTATTTTTGCCTGAAAATTTGGAGTTCTGCAATCAAAGCATAATACCTTGCAAGCATGTTTCTGACATAAAATACTACAATTTATTCAATTTGTTCACTACTTTTTATAAAGCTTTTATTTTAATATTTGAAAAATATACAAAAGTTCTGGCTATTTTTTAAAAATTGCATTGTATTTGCTATGTTTAAACATATAGATAAAATTGAAAGTGCTGACTTATTACACCTCCAACTGAAAACAATATTTTATGGTTATGTAGAATTTTAAAGTTTTTGAAAATACTTTCATGCAATTATTGTCCTTGATATTCCAGCCTTGTAAACACAGATGGTGCCGGCATTATCTTGGCTTTCCTGATGGAGGAAACTGAGGCTTACAAATAAAGTAGATTGGGATCTCACGATCAATAAGCAAAAAGAAGTACTTGATTTCAGGTCTCAGTGCCAATTTAGTGTGCTTTTTACAATACTTTCCCTTATACAGCTCCTGGTAGACTCCTTTGCACATTAAAGCTCTGTAAATGTTTCCTGGTCGATTTTTTTAGTATTAAAGTAATACAAAATGTATCTCAGGAAACTTGAAAATCGATTAAAATTCAAAACATTTAGTGGGAGCATGGTAAGATTAGGGACCATTTTCGTCATGTTGTGCTTATATCTGGATGCTCACGTAGGTACTAGTTAGTACAGGTTTTAAAGCAACACTTTAACTAGGCTGACTTTTTAATTATCATATTTATTAGTTACAGTGTTTTCCCTCCAAAAGGACTGCAAGATTGCTGAAGGCAGTGATCGTGTGTAAATATTAATACTAGCTCCCTATCCTCACTCAAGTTCTTTAGAAAGCAAAGAGGGGTTTGGCTATAAGGTAGCAGAGATTTATGGACAGAAGGGGTAGCTCAGGTGAGAAAGGGAATAGGAGACACTGTTACTCCTCCCTGTTCTCACTCTAGTTGTTTCACTTATATCAAGGTTTAGACTCTCTAAGAGACAAGGCAGATTTTAAAAAATCTCATAAATAAGAACAATTTGTCTGTGTCTCAGTTGTGTGTTATTTTTTATGCACAGAGTTAGTTAACACTACCCAGCTAACTGCAGGTAGGTTTTTAAGGTTAGCAGAATCATTTGAAGGTTTACAATGTAAAAAGTATTGCTTATAAAAATTTTCCTATATTTTTCTTTTTTTGTAAATAACTTTATGGAGGTATAATTTGATGTATAATAAAACGTACATGTTTAAAGTGCACATTGGGAAGTTTTGAGATATGGACTCACTCATAGAACCATTACCATGAAAAAGAAAATGAATGTATTATCAATCGCAAAATTTCTTCCTGATTCTTTGTCATCCCTACCCTCTTGTTCCTACCTGTGGCATTCCCGTCCTCCCATCCCACCTCCATCCCCAGGGAGTGACTGATCTGATTTCTGTCACCATTGATTACTTTGCATTTTCTAGAATATTGTATAAATGCAATCTTCCAGTACTTTGTTATGAATTCACATGGCATGATTGTCTTGAGATACACTAATGTTTTATCTATCAGTATTGTATTCTTTGTCATTGCTGAGTAGCATTCCATTATCTGGATATACCGTTCGCCTGTTGATAGACATTTGAATTGTTTACAGTGTTTGACTGTCACAAATAAAGTTACCGTAAGTGTCTGAATTGACATCGATTTCATTTCTCTTGGGTGTGTACCTGGGTGTGGAATTAGTACTTCATATGGTAGGTATATGTTTAACAACTTAAGAAATTGTCAAACCGTTTCCAAAGTTGTATCATGTTATGCTCCCACCATTAATGTATTATGCTTAGTTTTTAAAATTTTGACCCTTGTAATATGTGAATAGTGATACCTTATTGTGGTTTTAGTTTGTATTGAGTGACTGATGCTGTTGAGTGTCATTTCATGTTTTTATTTGGCATTCCCGTACTCTCTTTGGTGGAGTGACTGTTGAAATCTTTGCTTACTTCTTAACCGGGCTTTAAAAATTATTATTGAGTTATGAGGGGGAATCCCCCAAAATGGAATTATTTTTTGGAGGGTCGAGCCTTTGTGTTATAGGCTTCCCCCACTAAGTAAGTGTTCTAGAAACCCACCAGCATCAGCATATCAGCTAGCATTGTTGGGAGAGGCTGAGTTTGGCATCAGTGAATTTTTTTTTGTAGGTGTTCCAAGCATTTGCTCATTTCTTGATGGGTGACTTACAAGAGCACCTGTCAGCAGTTTTTGATCCGAAATGGCATGGCCCCCGTGTTGCCTTCTCCTTATTCACCTGATCTTGCTCTGAGTGACCTTTTTGTTTGTTTGTTTCCCCTGATGAAAAAAGTCCTTAAAGGGAAAGGTTTCACCAGTGTGAAAGAAGTAAAACAAAAAATAGCAGAAGCACTAAAAGGCATAAACATTGACAAATTCAAAAACTGTTCTGAGCAGTGGAAAAAGCATCTTTATAGGTGTATTACATCAAACGGAGAGTCCTTTGAAGGTGACTGAAGTGTAAACATGTAAGAATAAATACACCAATTTTTATAAATGAATTCCGGGTTTTTTGGGGCCTCTGCTTGTATCTTACAAATACAAGTCCTTCATCAGAGAGACGATTGCCAAATATATTCTCTCAGTATATGGCTTGTCTTTTGTATGATTGCCAAATATGTTCTCTCAGTGCATGACTTGTCTTTTTGTTATCTTTCATAAGGACTTTCACAAAACAGAAAATGACAATTTTGATAAAGTCGAACTTATCAGTTTGTTTTTTTATGAATCATACTTTTAGTTTTGTATTTATGAAATTTTTAATAGTCCAAGGTCACAATTTTTCCCCCATGTTTTCTTTCAGAAGTTAATAGATTTAGGCTTTACATTTAGTTTTATGATCGATTTGAAATTAATTTTTGTATCTGATGTGAGGTATAGATTGAAGTTCTTTTCTGTTTTCGTATATAGATATACCATTGTTTCAGCACAATTTATCAGAAATATTATCCTTTCTCCACAAAATTTATTTTGTACCTCTGTAGAAAATTAGGTTGTCCATATAGGTGTTAGTCAATTTCTGGACTCCGTTCTGTTCCATTAATCTATTTTTCTATTTTTACACTAATACCTTATTGGCCTGAACATTGTAGTGTTATAATAAATCTCGAAGTTAGGTATTATTATCTTCAAAATATGTTCTTAATTTTTAAGGTTGTTTTGGCAACTCTAAATCCTTTGCATTTCTATATGAATTTTTAGATTCATCCTGTCAAATTTGTATAAAGTTGCCTACTGGACTTTTGAGTGACATAGATAATTTTTTTAAAATCGGAACCTCACTCCATTGCCCAGGCTGGAGGGCAGTGGCACACTCACGGCCACCCCAGCATTGACCTGCTGGGCTCCAGCGATCCCTCCACCTCAGCCTCCCAAGTGGCTGGAACTACAGGCGCGCACTACAATGCTCAGCTAATGTTTAAATGTTATTGTAGGGACAAGGTCTCACCATGTTGTTCAGGCTGGTCTCGAACCCTCAGGCTCAGGCAATCCTCTCGCCTCGGCCTCCCAAAGTGGAGGGATTACAGGCTTGTGCCTCTGCACCTGGCCGGTGTAGATAAATTTAAGAAGTGTTGACATATTAACAGTACTGAGTCTTGTGACCCATGGGCACAGTATAGCTCTCATTTTAGTTAGGGCTTCTTAATAATTTTTGTCAAAAATGTTTTGTAGTTTTTGTGTACAATACCTAAACATCTTTTTTCCAGTATATCCCTAAATATTTCTATTTTCGATGTTATTGGAAATGATTTTTTTTTTTTTTTTTTTTTTTGAGTTGGAGTCTTACTCTGTTGCCCAGACTGGAGTGCAGTGGCCGCTCCCAGCCACCGTAGCCTCAACCTGCTGGGCTCCAGCGATCCTTCCGCCTCAGCCTTCAAAGCAGCCGGAATTACAGGCATGCGCTACCATGCCCAGCTGATTTTTTTTGATTTATTGTAGAGATGAGGTCTCGCTGCCCAGGCGGGTCTCGAACCCGCGGGCTCAGGCAATCCACTCACCTCAGCCTCCCAAAGGCGCGGGATTACAGGTTGAGCCACCGAGCCCGGCTGGAAATGACATTTTTAATTTCTATTATCATTGATCAAGTATACATTTGGTAGCAGAAAAGCGTTCACAATAGTTCCTTATTATTCTTTTCATGCATATCTGTAGAATGTGTAGTAATGCCACCTCTCACACTTTTTAGATTGTTAATTTGTGACTTCTATCAGTCCTGATAGTCTGATCAGTCTGGCTAATGGTTTCATCATTTTCCTGATCAGTCTGGCTAATGATTCATCATTTTAATTAACCTTCTTAACTAGCTTTTGACTTTTTGATCTTTGTCTATTATTTTTCTGTTTCATTATATTCTGACACCTGATATTTTATCGTCTTGATTTCCTTTGGTTCAGTTCAGTCCTCCCATCCCCATCCAGTTTGTTAAGATGGAAGCTGAGGTAATTGACTTGAGACCTTTCTTCTTTCTTGTACATTTAGTACCTATATTTAGTGTTATATAGATGTCCCTGGAATTATTGCTTTAAGTAACATCCTATAACTTTTTATATGTTTTCATTTTCATTTACTTAAACATCCTTCTAATATCTGTCTTTTTTAATTTCTTTTTTTGGCCCGAGGGTTACTTAGAAGTATGTTGTTTCCAACTATTTAGGATCTTTCCAAATATCTTTCTGTTATTGGTTTCTGCTGTTAAATCTATGAGGGGGAACTAAAAAAAGAGAGAAAACCTGAATTACTTTTTGGAGGGCAGGCGCCTCATAGCACAGGCTTCCCTTGCTAAGTAAGTGTCTAGGAACCCATTGGCATCAGTGTACCAAGGAGTGTTGTGAGAGGCTGTGTTTGGCTTCAATGCGTTTTTTGGAGATTCTTTCAACACATTTACCAATTTCATGATGAGTGATTTACAAGCGCACCTGTCCACATTGCACTGAATGGTCATCAATTTTTGACCAAAAACGTCATGACCCTGGTGTTCCACCCTCCCTATTCACCTGATCTCACCCCAAGCGACTTTTGTTTCCTCTGATGAAAAAAGTCCTCAAAGGGAAGTTTTACTGATGTGAAGAGGTGAAATGAAAAATGGCAGAAGCACTAAAAGGCGTAAAAATGGATGAGTTCAAAAACTCTTCAGCAGTAGAAAAAGTGTCATGATAGGTGCAATGCATCAAACGGAGAGTACTTTGAAGGTGACTGAAGTTTACACATGTAAGAATAAATACACAATTTAAAAAAATAACTGCCTTTTTGGGAGGAGTTCCCCCTCATGTTTTTGTGTTAATTGAATTCTTTTAAATTTATTGAGACTTGAAAATGATATTTTAATGTTCTGTTATCAGTTATCGAATATACAGAATGTGGTCTGCCTTGGTAAATGTTACATGTGCTCTTGAAAATAATGTATATTCTGCTATTGTTGAGTGGAGTGTTCTCAAAATGACTATTATGTCAAGTTGGTTGATAGTGTTCAAGTCTTCATTTTTATTAATTTTTATCTACTTGCTGTTTCAATTATTGGAAGAAAGTATACTTAAATAAACATCAATAATTATGGATTAGTCTATTTCTCCTTAAGGTTCTAATAATCTTTTGCTCCATGTATTTTAAAACTCTGTTATTAGGTGCATACATATTTTGGATAGTTAGATCCTCTTGGAGAATTTACCCCCTTTTATTAGGAAATGACCTTCTTTATTTCTGGTAACATTCATTGCTTTGAAATTTACTTTATCTGATATTAACATAGCCATTCCAACTTTCATTTGACTAATCTTATAATGGTATATCTTTTTCCACCCATTTCCTTTTACTTGTGTTTTATAGTAAACATTTATTTCTTGTAGGCAGTTTTTAATTAGGTCTTGCTTTTTAATCTATTTTTTTAATCTCTGCCTTTTAAATGGGATGGTTGGGCTATTTGCGCTCAATGTGATTATTGATATGCTTAGATTTAAATCTATCTTTTCATTTCTTTTCTTGTCCATTTGTTCTTTGCTTCCCTTTTCCTGTTTTTATCTTTTCTTTTGGACTGAGTATTTTTTATAATTCCATTTAATCTCCTTTGCTGCTTATTAACTATATATTCTTATTTTATTATTTTAGTGGTTGTTTTAGGATTTGTAATATATGTCTTTAACTTATTATAGTCTGAGTGATATTATACTTCTAAGTGATAGCATGCCACTTCATTATCGTGTAAGAACATTACAAATTTCTCTTCTCCTAAACTTGGTACTAATTGTCATATATTTTGCTTCTACCTATGCTATAAATCCCCCACTACAAAGCTATTATTTTTGCTTTAAATAGTCAATAAATAGCTATCCTTTCAGTTCAATTTTATTT
Organism: Carlito syrichta; assembly: GCF_000164805.1. Classification (NCBI taxonomy): domain Eukaryota; kingdom Metazoa; phylum Chordata; class Mammalia; order Primates; family Tarsiidae; genus Carlito; species Carlito syrichta. The sequence goes on from NW_007252946.1 coordinate 453,533, forward strand.
CTTTGTTTGAAACCAGATTTTTATCTGCTGTCATTTTCTTGTTGCCTGAAGGACTTCTTTTAGCATTTCTTATAGCACGGGTCTGGTGTCCATTATTTTTGAAAGATATTTTTGTGAAGTGTAGGATTTTAGGATTGCAGTTTTGTCTTCCTTTTAGAACTTCACTTTTGCTCCTCTGTCTCTTCTGTTACTTCTGATGATTAACCTGATGTAATCTTTTTCTTTGTTTTTCTAATATAGGTATCTTTTTTCCAGATACCCTTCATGCTGTGTATCCACAATAGTTTATCTCAAGTTGTGTTTAGTATCCTGCCTTAAAAGCCTATCCAGTGCTTTCACATCTATGCTAATACTTAGCTCTTATTTTTTAACATAGGCCTGAAATGTTAGAAGACTCACCGTTGGTTCCCCAGAAAGGCAGTTTTCAAGTTGTTCAGTGCAACTGCGGTGCTCATGAATGGTGTGAATGTCTTGTGCCTGTGCCAACAGCCAAACTCAGCAACACTCTTCTTATGTATTTGAAAATTGCATCTGGTGGAGTCATTTTTCAGTCGCCTCTAATGTCAGTTCAGCCCATAAATGTTGGTAAGTTGTGTATTAAAATGATAATAGAGCTGACACCAACTGTGCACACAGGTTAAAAATTGCTTACAAAATTTTTCACTAGCTTATTTCACTTTATCCAATGATGGTGGTACTGGGAATATTAAAAGCAACTTCTAGAATGATTTAACAGTAATATATAACAGTAATATATATAAATATATACATACACATATGTTTATATATATATATATATATATATATATATATATATATATATATATATATAAATACAGCTGCCATGGTCACTTAAATTCTTTTTTGAAAAAGTTTAATTTCTTTAAATCCTGCATCTGTCTAATGGATGTTTTGCTTGGCTATCACTTTTTTCATGTCAAATAACTATTTTTGAAAATAATTGAAAGCATGTTTTTTACCTGAATTTATTCCTTCAATAAATATTTCTTAGCGGCTCATGTGTGTCAGAGACTGTTCTAGGAGCTGGAGAAACAGTGTGTTGTTAGGCAAAATTCTACCTCATAGAGCAAGGAAAAATAATAGTGGATGGGGTCAAGTAAAAGAAACAAATAAAAAAAAAGAAACAAATAAGTAAAAGAAACATAAGTAATTTACTGTACAAATGCGACTATAAGAAAACCTCAAATGATAGGCAGTGCCCCATATTCTTGGTATAATAATCCCCCAAATCTCTTTTGATCAATTTAAATATATGGTTACAAATGTGAATAATATAGACAAATGTTAACTTAAAGTATTTAATTAATTAATTTAGTTTAATTATATGTAATTAAATTAATTATTTTCCACTTATATTTCCTGAAACTATATATGTAAACTCTTTTATTTATTTATTTATTTTGAGTCATGATGGCACTTAGGCTAGATATCAGGGCTTACTGCAGCCTCAACCTTCCAGGCTCAGGTAATCCTTTACAGGCATGTGCCACCACACTTGGCTAATTTTTTGGTTGTTTGTAGAGATGAAGTCTTGCTATGTTGCCACGGCTGGTCTTGAACTCCTAGGCTCAAGTGATTCTCTCGCCTCAGCCTCCCAAAGTTCTGGGATTACAGGAGTGAGCCACCACACCCAGCTGCCTAACTCTTTACCTTCATTTTTGCGTTATTGATTTTGACATCACTAGAGCCACTTTTTCTTTCCTTCTTTTTTTTTTTTTTTTTTTTTTTTT
>NW_007252946.1:455357-461364 GCF_000164805.1 Carlito syrichta
GGCGGGTCTCGAACCCGCAGGCTCAGGCAATCCACTCACCTCAGCCTCCCAAAGCGCGGGATTACAGCCTGAGCCACCAAGCCCGGCTTAGAGCCACTTTTTCAAGTATCTGACACAAGTTTCCATACTACTCCAACTTCACTTCTTTCTGAGTCACTTGAGATACAGCACTTTTTGAATATGTATATGACTTCTATGTTAGCATTAGGATTTTCAAATAATTTGACCTCTAGGGATGTATTTGTGTCTTCACAACATAATTGTAATGGCGTTCAAGCAATTCGATTGTGAAATTATGCCACAGATAAAAACATACAAATCTTTATTAAATATCATCTTCTCTTTCCAAAACCAGCTCCACCTGGTAATTTGTGGTAGCATTTAGAGTCAGCGTTGAATGACATTGTTTTTCAAAATGAAATAGATAAGGGAAAGTGCATGATAGAATTTGAAAATGTTCTTAAATTTGCCTTTTTGCAAATATAATTTGGGGAATAGTCTTTCTTTATATTTGAACATATGTGATAATATCCCCAAATTGTAAGTTCTTTGAAAAAAATAAGTCAGGTGGTGTGATGTAGTGTTAGGGATGGGAGGCTATAGTTTCTGCTATGGAGGCCAAAAAAGACCTCTTTTAGGACATGGCATTTGACCTGAAGGAAAAAGAGATATCCATGCCAAAATTCAAAGCAAAAGTTGCTCCACAAAAGCCCTGAGACGCAATGAACTTGGCAGTTTGAGGAACAAAAGAGAAGACCTTTGTACTAGGAGTGAATGGGGAATATTCAGAGAGTTACCGAGTCCAGAGCATATCATAGGCTGGGGTTACAGTCTAGATTTTATTCTAATTGCAATGGAAACTATCAAATTAGGGAAGTGATATGATCAGATGTGTATATGTGTTTAAAGTTTATTCTACATTCTAAGGAATGAAACGGATAGGGAAGTGGGTGACGGAAAGTTGGGGAAGTGATAGGAGGAGCCCAGATAGAAGGCTTTTGGAATGGTTAAGTTGGTTTAGGCTTATAGCAGTGGAGAAATAGAGAACTGATTAGAGCTGGATCTATTTGGGAGATGGTGCCGACAGGACTTTCTTGTGGATTGAGTTGTAGAGTATGAAGGACACAGAGGAATCCAAGATAACCTTTGGACTTGGACCTAAGTATGGAAGTGAGTGGTAATACCAGTTACTAAGGGAAATGCGGGAAGATTAGATATGTCAAAATCAGGAGTTCTATTTGGACACATTGTGTTTGAGATGTTTATTGAAACCCAAGAGATGTTGAGTAGGACGTTGGGTATTTGAATCTAAGGTTCAGGGGAGATATATATTTGTGAGTTGTTAGCATAATGAGGTTTATGGGGTTATATGAGATCACTCATTAAGAGTTCAGGAAGAGAAAGACTGAGGGGTGATCAATAAGAATGAAGGGTAATAAAGTGTATTGTCCATGAAGTCAAGTGAAAAAAAAGTATTTCAAGAAGGAGGGAATGAGTAGCTGTTTGGAATATTGCTGAAAGGCAGGGTAAAATGAATTGGTAACTGACATTGGATTTGGTAAGGGGTAGTGACCTTTATAAGTGCAGTTTCTGTGGGCTGATGAGAAGGAAGATCTGACCAAAGTAAGTTAGCTAGGGCATGGGATGCAATGTGGAGAGTGAGTAATGCCAGCCCTTCTGAGGAATGCTGCTCTGAAAGAAGCAGGTAAGGGGCAGTATTTGGGACTGGGCATATAGGGTGTCCAGGATTTATTTTTATGTTTCTATTAGGTTCTAATAGTATTGTGTATCTAAAGCGGGTGGTACATGTACACGTACACATACACGTACACGTACACGTACGCGCATAGAATATAATACATAATAGGATTATATACGCAAACCCCCCTACCCCCGTTACTATAATATTACTAACGCAACAATATACTCCTGCCAAACCCCCAAAACAAGAGAATCACGCCAGCTCATATAGATAACTTACGCTCACCCAATTATATTCTTCGCTTATGTGTATTTTATTGATTTACAGAGCCATGTCCCTATTAAGGAATGAAATCCCTAATTAAATTTATATTTTTCAAGTAACACTATTAGTTAACTAACTACATATTCTCTAAATTCCTATCTAAATCCTAATTTCCTAAATTTTACCCCTTTTTATTCACTTAATAATCCTAACACAACCAATACTAACATAATACTTTAGCCCTGTAAATAATATAGGTTAATGTAGCTTACTATTAAAGCAAGGCACTGAAAATGCCTAGACGGGCCCAAACCCCATAAACACAAAGGTTTGGTCCTAGTCTTCTTATTAGTTCCTAGTAAAATTATACATGCAAGTATCTGCCCCCCAGTGAGAATGCCCTCTAGGTCCCAACAGACCAAAAGGAGCCGACATTAAGAACACTAATATAGTAGCTCATAACGTCTTGCTCAACCACACCCCCACGGGATACAGCAGTAATAGAATTTAAGCAATAAACGAAAGTTCGACTAAGTTATACTAGAAACACAGGGTTGGTAAATTTCGTGCCAGCCACCGCGGTCATACGATTAACCCAAACTAATAAAATCCGGCGTAAAGCGTGTTTAAACTATACTTAAACTAAAGTTAAACCCTGACTAGGCCGTAAAAAGCTACAATCTAATCTAAAATAACCCACGAAAGTGACTTTAATACTTTGAAGACACGACAGCTAAGACTCAAACTGGGATTAGATACCCCACTATCTTAGCCATAAACACAAATAAATATAAACAAATTTATTCACCAGAGTACTACAAGCAACAGCTTAAAACTCAAAGGACTTGGCGGTGCTTCACATCCCTCTAGAGGAGCCTGTTCTATAACCGATAAACCCCGATTTACCTTACCACCTCTTGCTAATTCAGTCTATATACCGCCATCTTCAGCAAACCCTAAAAAGGCCTTAAAGTAAGCACAAGTATAAGCATAAAAACGTTAGGTCAAGGTGTAACCTATGAGGTGGAAAGCAATGGGCTACATTCTCTACTTTAGAGTATTACGAATATTCTTATGAAAATAAGAATTAAAGGAGGATTTAGTAGTAAACCAAGAATAGAGAGCTTGATTGAAACAAAGGTCATGAAGCACGCACACACCGCCCGTCACCCTCCTCAAATGCAACTCCACATCAACTACATAAAACAAATCACAGTGCATGAGATGAGATAAGTCATAACAAGGTAAGCATACTGGAAAGTGTGCTTGGAATAAACAAAGTGTAGCTTAAATCAAAAGCACCCGGCTTACACCCAGAAGATTTCACAAATGATCACTTTGAACTTAATCCTAGCCCAATCTAAACTAACTAAATTATACAAAATCTTGTAAACTAAAACATTTACCTTAACCTAAAAGTATAGGAGATAGAAATTTATATAGGCGCTATAGACAAAGTACCGCAAGGGAAAGATGAAAGATACCTTAAAGTACAAAAAAGCAAAGACACTCACTTTTACCTTTTGCATAATGAATTAGCTAGAACAATTTCACAAAGAGGATTATAGCCAAAAATCCCGAACCCAGACGAGCTACTTGTGAACGGCCATAAAGGCATACTCATCTATGTCGCAAAATAGTGAGAAGATTTCCAAGTAGTGGTAAAAAGCCTACTGAGCCTGGTGATAGCTGGTTGTCCAAAATAGGATATCAGTTCAACTTTAAATTTACCTACAGAACAAATAATCCCCATGTAAATTTAAATGTTATTCTAAAGAGGGACAGCTCTTTAGAAATAGGAAACAACCTTACTTAGAGAGTAATTAAACTCTTTTTTCCATAGTCGGCCTAAAAGCAGCCACCCATTAAGAAAGCGTCCAAGCTCAACTTGCCAGAATTGCCTTAATCTCAATAACCAAATACAACTCCTATAATTATACTGGACCAATCTATAAAATAATAGAAGCAATAATGCTAGTATAAGTAACAAGAAATTATTCTCCTCGCCCAAGCTTATATCAGACCGGATAATCCACTGATAGTTAACAACCCAATATAAATAATCATAAATATACAACTTATTATACCCATTGTTAACCCAACACAGGCATGTGATCCATTTAAAGGAAAGATTAAAAGAAGTAGAAGGAACTCGGCAAAACTTTAAACCCCGCCTGTTTACCAAAAACATCACCTCTAGCATAACTAATATTAGAGGCACTGCCTGCCCAGTGATACATTTATTAAACGGCCGCGGTATCCTGACCGTGCAAAGGTAGAATAATCACTTGTTCTCTAAATAAGTACTAGTATGAATGGCCACACGAGGGTTTTACTGTCTCCTACTTTTAATCAGTGAAATTGACATCTCCGTGAAGAGGCGGAGATATCTTAATAAGACGAGAAGACCCTATGGAGCTTCAGTTTAACTACTCAGCCAGTACTAAAACAACCTACTAGGACTAACACCAAACTGAGCATTGAGCCATAAATTTCGGTTGGGGTGACCTCGGAGCACAAAAAACCCTCCGAATGATAATTCCCAAGACCTTACCAGTCTAAGCAAAAATCATTTATTGACCCAAACTTATTTTGAACAACGGAATAAGTTACCCTAGGGATAACAGCGCAATCCTATTACAGAGTCCATATCGACAATAGGGTTTACGACCTCGATGTTGGATCAGGATATCCCGATGGTGCAACCGCTATTAACGGTTCGTTTGTTCAACGATTAAAATCCTACGTGATCTGAGTTCAGACCGGAGCGATCCAGGTCGTTTTCTATCTATTTATTATCTTTCCCAGTACGAAAGGACAAGAAAGATGGGACCTACCCCTACTCGAAGCGTCCCCTGTTTAATAGATGAAATAATCTTAATCTAATAAATTAATAAATAACCCTACTCAAGAATAGGGTTCGTTAAGATGGCAGAGCCCGGTAATTGCATAAAACTTAAAACTTTATTATCAGAGGTTCAACTCCTCTTCTTAACAACATGTTTATAATTAATCTATTAATCCTAATTATTCCAGTTCTTCTAGCTATAGCCTTCCTAACATTAGCAGAACGCAAAGTACTAGGATATATACAATTCCGACATTATTGGACCCTATGGTCTCCTCCAACCCTTTGCAGACGCCATAAAATTATTTATTAAAGAACCTCTCCATCCACTTACATCAACATCCCTACTTTATATCATTGCACCAACCCTTGCCCTATCTCTGGCTCTCATTATATGAATTCCCATACCCATACCGCACCCCCTTCTCAACATAAACCTAAGCGTCCTATTCATTCTAGCAACATCCAGCCTAACCGTATACTCAATTCTCTGATCAGGCTGAGCATCAAACTCCAAATACGCACTAATTGGTACACTTCGGGCAGTAGCCCAGGCAATCTCCTATGAAGTAACCCTTGCAATTATCCTCCTAGCAATTCTCCTAATAAATGGATCCTTTACACTAGCAACACTAATTATAACTCAAGAATACTCCTGACTATTTGCTCCCTCCTGACCACTAGCAATAATATGATTTATCTCAACATTAGCTGAAACAAACCGAGCACCCTTCGATCTCACAGAAGGAGAGTCAGAATTAGTCACAGGATTTAATGTTGAATATGCTGCAGGACCGTTTGCCCTATTCTTCATAGCAGAATACACTAACATTATTATAATAAATGCCCTAACCACCATCATCTTTCTAGGCGCACTAATAATATCTTTATACCTGAAATATTCACAATCAACTTCATAGTAAAAACACTTATTCTCACCTCACTTTTTCTATGAATCCGAGCCTCATATCCACGATTCCGATACAACCAATTAATACACCTTTTATGAAAAAACTTCCTTCCACTCACACTAGCCTTTTGTATATGATACATCTCAATACCTATCCTAATATCCCACCCCACCTATAAAACAAGAAATATGTCTGACAAAAGAATTACTTTGATAGAGTAAATAATAGAGGTTTAAGCCCTCTTATTTCTAGAATTACAGGAATTGAACCTATACTTAAGAA
>NW_007252946.1:461744-462210 GCF_000164805.1 Carlito syrichta
CGGGCCCATACCCCGAAAATGTTGGTTTATATCCTTCCCGTACTAATTAAACCCCTCATTATATCCTCCATTTTCCTTACTCTATTTTCAGGGACTATAATCACCATATTCAGCTCACCCTGATTACTAATTTGAATCGGACTAGAGATAAGTATATTAGCTATTACATCCATTCTAACTGAAAAAGCCAATCCCCGTTCAACCGAAGCAGCTACTAAATATTTTCTAATTCAAGCTACAGCTTCCATACTTCTAATAATAGTCGTAATTACAAATATAAGTTACTCCAGGCAATGAACTATTATAAACAAATTTAATCAAGCATCCTCAATAATAATCTTAATTGCCCTAGTAATAAAATTAGGTCTCTCACCTTTCCATTTCTGAGTCCCTGAAGTTACACAAAGAGTATCACTAACATCTGGAATATTACTCCTTACATGACAAAAATTAGCCCCTATTTCAA
>NW_007252946.1:462230-472485 GCF_000164805.1 Carlito syrichta
ATCCTAGCTTACTCTTCCATTGCCCACATAGGATGAATAATCGCAATTCTAAAATATAATCCTACCATTATAATCCTTAACCTCCTCATCTATATCAACCCTAACAATTACACTGTTTTCCATATTAATCCTATTTTCAAGCACTACCATCCTAACAATATCCAACTCATGAAATAAAATCCCTCTAGCATCATCCATAATACCCCTAATTCTGCTATCCCTAGGGGGATTACCCCCACTCACAGGCTTCCTCCCTAAATGAGCAATCATTCAAGAACTCATAAAAAACGATAACACCCTTATCCCATTATTAATAGCCATTACAGCCTTACTTAACCTATACTTCTACATACGACTAACCTACTCAACAACCCTAACCATATTCCCAGTTAACAATAGTACAAAAATAAAATGACAATTCGAAAACACAAAACAAATACTTATTGTACCCACCCTAACAACTTTATCCACCTTACTTTTACCCATATCCCCTATACTCCTACCATTGGAATAGGAATTTAGGTTAACTAGACCAAGAGCCTTCAAAGCCCTAAGTAAGCTAATACATGCTTAATTCCTGTACCTTCTTTTTCCCAACTAAGGACTGCAGAGGCTTACTCCACATCAACTAAATGCAAATTAGTCACTTTAATTTTAAGCTAAATCCTTTACACTAGATTGGTGGGCTCCAACCCCACGAAAACTTAGTTAACAGCTAAATACCCTATACAACTGGCTTCAATCTACTTCTCCCGCCGCCAAGAAAAAAAAGGCAGGAGAAGTCCCGGCAGAGTTGAAGCTGCTTCTTTGAATTTGCAATTCAATATGATATTCACCTCAGGACTTGGTAAAAAGGGGGCTCCACCCCTATCTTTAGATTTACAGCCTAATGCTTTATCAGCCATTTTACCCTACCTATGTTCATTAACCGTTGATTATTTTCAACCAACCATAAAGACATCAGAACTCTATATTTACTATTCGGTGCTTGAGCCGGAATAGTAGGAACTGCCCTCAGCCTTCTCATCCGAGCAGAGCTCGGACAGCCTAGGACTCTATTGGGAGATGACCAAATCTACAATGTCATCGTTACTGCTCATGCTTTCGTAATAATCTTCTTTATGGTTATACCCATTATAATTGGGGGCTTCGGCAATTGACTAGTGCCCCTTATAATTGGGGCTCCCGATATAGCATTCCCATGAATAAACAATATAAGCTTCTGGCTATTACCACCATCTTTCCTTCTGCTACTAGCCTCCTCAATAGTTGAAGCTGGAGCAGGAACTGGTTGAACGGTTTACCCCCCTCTAGCAGGAAACTTAGCCCACGCAGGAGCCTCTGTAGATCTCACTATTTTTTCTCTTCACCTAGCAGGAGTATCTTCTATCCTGGGAGCTATTAATTTTATTACAACCATTATCAATATAAAACCTCCCGCTATATCACAATATCAAACCCCTCTATTTGTATGATCTGTCCTCATTACCGCGGTTCTACTACTACTATCTCTCCCAGTTCTAGCAGCAGGAATTACTATACGTTTGACTGACCGAAACCTTAACACAACCTTTTTTGACCCTGCTGGAGGAGGAGATCCCATTCTCTATCAACACTTATTCTGATTTTTCAGCCACCCTGAGGTCTATATTCTTATTCTACCCGGATTTGGTATAATTTCCCATATTGTAACCTACTATTCTGGAAAAAAAGAACCATTTGGTTATATAGGAATAGTTTGAGCCATAATATCCATTGGATTTTTAGGCTTTATTGTCTGAGCCCATCACATATTTACAGTAGGAATAGATGTAGATACCCGAGCATACTTCACATCTGCCACTATAATTATTGCTATTCCAACTGGCGTAAAAGTATTTAGCTGATTAGCAACCCTACATGGAGGCAACATTAAATGATCTCCCGCTATATTATGAGCCCTGGGCTTCATTTTTCTATTTACTGTTGGAGGTCTAACCGGAATTGTCCTTGCCAATTCCTCGCTTGATATTGTCCTTCACGACACCTACTATGTAGTAGCACATTTTCACTATGTCTTATCCATAGGAGCAGTATTCGCAATTATAGGAGGTTTCGTCCACTGATTCCCCTTATTCTCAGGATTTACCCTTCATTCAACATGAGCCAAAACCCATTTCGCAATTATATTTGTAGGAGTTAACCTAACCTTTTTTCCTCAACATTTTCTTGGATTATCAGGTATGCCCCGACGATACTCAGATTACCCTGATGCATATACTATATGAAATACCATCTCCTCTATAGGCTCATTTATCTCTCTTACCGCAGTTATATTAATAGTCTTTATAATTTGAGAGACCTTTGCTTCAAAACGAGAGGTATTAGCAGTTGAACTACCCGCTACAAACCTTGAATGACTTCACGGCTGCCCCCCACCTTATCACACATTTGAAGAACATACCTACATAAAAGTGTAATCTCTTACAAGAAAGGAAGGAATTGAACCCCCTCAAATTGGTTTCAAACCAACTCCATAACCACTATGTCTTTCTTTATAACAAAATACTAGTAAAATTATTACATAACTTTGTCAAAGTTAGATTACAGGATAAACCCCTGTGTGTTTTTATGCCACATCCTTTCCAATTAGGCTTTCAAGATGCCACCTCCCCTATTATAGAAGAATTACTTCATTTTCACGACCATACCCTGATAATCGTTTTCCTAATTAGCTCATTAGTACTTTCTATTATTACCCTAATACTAACAACCAAATTAACCCACACAAGCACAATAGATGCCCAAGAAGTAGAAACAGTATGAACCATCCTACCAGCTATTATCCTTATCTTAATTGCCCTTCCTTCCCTACGTATCCTTTACATAATAGACAAATTAATAATCCATTTTTAACCGTCAAAACTATAGGACATCAATGATACTGGAGCTATGAATATACTGACTACGAAGATCTAAACTTCGATTCCTATATAATCCCCACAACAGACCTCAAACCAGGAGAACTTCGACTACTAGAAGTTGACAACCGCGTAGTTCTACCCATAGAAATACCAATTCGAATATTAATTTCATCAGAAGATGTTCTTCATTCATGAGCTGTACCCTCCTTAGGCTTAAAAACTGATGCCATTCCCGGACGCCTCAACCAAACTACACTCACATCAACCCGACCAGGCCTCTATTATTGTCAGTGCTCAGAAATTTGCAGGTCCAACCACAGCTTCATGCCCATTGTCCTAGAATTAGTACCACTAAAATATTTTGAAGATTGATCAGCATCAATAACTTAATTAACACTACGAAGCTTATACAGCATTAACCTTTTAAGTTAAAGACTGAAAGTATTAATCTTTCCACAGTGAAATGCCCCAACTAAACACATCAACATGATTTATTACTATTTTAGCCATAACACTAACACTTTTCAGCTTATTTCAACTAAATATTTCAAAACTGGTATATCCCCTTAATCCAAGCTTAATAAATACTAAAATACAAACGTTTAAATCCCTTTGAGAACTAAAATGAATGAAAATTTCTTTGCCTCTTTTATAACCCCTACAATAATAGGCCTACCAGTAGTAGTACTAATTATTATATTTCCAATTATCTTATTTCCCACCTTAACCCGCCTAGTCAACAACCGATTTATTTCTTTACAACAATGGCTAATCCAACTAGTACTTAAACAAATAATGTCTATGCACAATAATAAAGGCCGAACTTGATCTCTAATACTAATTTCCCTAATTTTATTTATCGGATCCACAAATTTACTAGGCCTATTGCCCCCCTCCTTTATACCAACTACTCAATTATCAATAAATTTAGGTATAGCAATTCCTTTATGAGCAGGGGCAGTAATTACCGGCTTCCCCCACAAAACCAAGGCATCCTTAGCCCACTTTCTCCCACAAGGAACCCCTATTCCCCTGATTCCTATACTAGTCATTATTGAAACAATTAGTCTTTTTATTCAACCAATAGCCCTAGCCGTACGACTAACCGCCAACATCACAGCGGGCCACTTACTCATACACTTAATTGGAGGGGCTACCCTAGTCCTATCATCAATTAATACTATTGCAGCATCAACAACATTCATTATTCTTATATTACTGACAATCCTAGAACTAGCCGTAGCTCTTATTCAAGCCTACGTATTTACACTCTTAGTGAGCCTTTACTTACATGATAACACATAATGACCCACCAAACACATGCTTATCACATAGTAAACCCTAGCCCTTGACCACTAACTGGAGCCCTCTCAGCTCTTCTTATAACATCAGGCCTTATCATATGATTTCACTTTAACTCCCTTTTGCTCTTAACCTTAGGCCTTATTACAAATACACTGACTATATATCAATGATGGCGTGATATTATTCGAGAAGAAACCTTTCAAGGCCACCATACATCAATCGTACAAAAAGGTCTCCGATATGGTATAATCCTCTTTATCATCTCAGAAGTATTTTTCTTCGCAGGCTTCTTCTGAGCCTTTTACCACTCCAGTCTAGCCCCAACCCCAGAACTAGGAGGCTGCTGACCCCCAACAGGCATCTACCCCCTAAACCCCCTAGAAGTACCCTTACTCAATACATCTGTCTTACTAGCCTCAGGCATTTCAATTACTTGAGCCCATCATAGTCTACTAGAAGGCAATCGTAAGCAAATACTCCAAGCTCTATTAATTACTATTATATTAGGTATTTATTTTACTCTACTCCAAGCATCAGAGTATTTTGAAGCATCATTTACCATCTCCGATGGCGTCTATGGATCAACTTTCTTTATGGCTACAGGCTTTCACGGACTCCATGTTATCATCGGTTCAACCTTTTTAGCCATTTGTTTTCTCTGACAATTAAAATTCCACTTTACATCAAACCACCATTTTGGATTTGAAGCTGCCACCTGATACTGACACTTTGTAGACGTAGTCTGACTATTCTTATATGTCTCTATTTATTGATGAGGGTCCTGTCCCTTTAGTATTAATTAGTACAATTGACTTCCAATCAATTAGCCCTGGTATAACCCAGGAAGGAACAATTAATTTAATTTTATCACTAGTTACAAATATAACACTTGCATTACTCCTGGTCTCAATTGCATTTTGACTCCCACAACTAAATATATACACAGAAAAATCTAGCCCTTATGAATGTGGCTTCGACTCAACAGAATCAGCTCGTTTACCTTTCTCTATAAAATTTTTCCTAATTGCTATCACTTTTCTCCTATTTGACCTAGAAATTGCTCTTCTCCTCCCTCTCCCCTGAGCTACCCAAACAACAAACCTCAATCTTATACTAATTATAGCCCTAGCCCTCATTTCTATTCTAGCCCTAGGACTCGCATATGAATGGATTCAAAAAGGACTTGAATGAACTGAATATGGTAATTAGTTTAATTAAAAATAAATGATTTCGACTCATTAGACTATGCGCAATGCATAATTACCAGAATGCCATACATCTATATTAACCTTCTCCTTGCTTTCCTAACATCACTCCTAGGTATATTGATATATCGCTCACATCTTTTATCTTCCTTACTATGCCTAGAAGTTATAATACTCTCAATATTTATTATAACTTCACTAACAATCCTAAATCTTCACTTCACCTTAGCCAACATAATTCCAATTATACTCCTAGTCTTCGCAGCCTGCGAAGCCGCTGTAGGATTAGCTCTACTAGTAATGGTATCAAATACATATGGCCTAGATTATGTGCAAAACCTAAGCCTTTTACAATGCTAAAAATTATTTTACCAACATTAATAATAGTCCCATTAACATGATACTCTAAAAAACATACTATCTGAATTAATACTACAGCCCATAGCCTAATAATTAGCTTCACCACTCTTTCTCTCTTAAACTATTTTCACAATAATAATACAAATTTCTCACTCACCTTCTCTACTGACTCCCTATCAACACCATTACTAATCTTAACTACCTGACTACTCCCCCTAATAATTATAGCCAGCCAAAGCCACCTATCAAAAGAAACACTTGCACGAAAAAAATTATATGTCTCCATATTGATTATACTTCAAATTTTCCTAGTCATAACCTTTACTGCTACAGAATTAATTTTCTTCTATGTCCTATTTGAAGCAACTTTAATTCCCACACTAATTATTATCACACGATGAGGAAACCAAACAGAACGACTAAACGCCGGCCTTTACTTCTTATTTTATACACTAATTGGGTCCCTTCCCCTACTCATTGCTCTTATCTATGCCCAAAATCTCCTAGGAATATTAAATATAACAATTAATTCTCTTATTATACCAAACCTTCCCAACTCTTGATCAAATAATATTCTCTGATTAGCCTGTATAATAGCTTTTATAGTAAAAATACTGTATACGGGCTCCACCTATGATTACCCAAAGCCTATGTGAAGCCCCAATTGCAGGCTCCATAGTCCTTGCAGCGATTTTACTTAAACTTGGAGGATACGGAATAATACGAATGACAGTTATTCTAAACCCAACAACAGAACATATAGCTTACCCCTTCCTAATACTCTCCCTATGAGGCATGATTATAACTAGTTCCATCTGCCTACGTCAAGCAGATCTAAAATCACTTATTGCCTATTCCTCGGTTAGTCATATAGCTCTTGTTATCGTAGCAGTCCTTATCCAAACCCCATGAAGTTTCATCGGAGCCACTGTCCTTATAATTGCCCATGGCCTCACCTCCTCCCTACTATTTTGCTTAGCAAACACAAACTGTGAACGAATCCACAGTCGAACAATAGCACTAGCCCGTGGCCTTCAAACCCTCTTAGCCCTTGCAACAACATGATGACTCCTTGCCAGCCTAACTAACCTAGCCCCTCCCCCCAACAATTAACCTAATCGGTGAACTATCTGTAATAATAGCATCATTTTCATGATCACATTTAACTATCATCTTAATAGGTCTCAATACCCTAATTACCACCCTATATTCCCTATATATGTTAACTATAACACAACGAGGAAAATATACATATCACATCAGCAACATTAAACCCCCATTCACCTGAGAAAATACATTAATAATTATACACCTACTACCCCTAGTCCTACTATCCGCTAATCCCAAACTAATTATAGGAACCATATACTGTAAATATAGTTTAAACAAAACATTAGATTGTGAATCTAACAATAGAAACCCGAGATTTCTTATTTACCAAGAAAGTATGCAAGAACTGCTAACTCATGCCCCCATATATAACAGTATGGCTTTCTTACTTTTAAAGGATAGAAGTAATCCATCGGTCTTAGGAACCGAAAAATTGGTGCAACTCCAAATAAAAGTAATAAATTTATTCTCATCCTCCATCTTACTATCACTTACACTCTTAATCACCCCATTTATTATTACAACAACTAAAAAATATGATATGCACACATATCCATACTATGTAAAAAACTCTATTGCCTGTGCATTCATAACAAGCTTAGTCCCAATATTCATATGCTTATACACAAACCAAGAAACAATTATTTCTAACTGGCACTGAATAACTATTCAAACTATAAAATTTTACCTAAGCTTTAAGATAGACTATTTCTCCATAATTTTTGTACCAGTAGCCCTATTCGTGATAGCCCTATTCATGATCCATCATAGAATTCTCAATATGATATATACATTCAGACCCCCATAACAACCGCTTTTTAAAATATTTATTAACTTTCCTCATCACTATACTAATTTTAGTTACCGCTAATAATCTATTCCAACTTTTCATTGGATGGGAAGGAGTAGGTATTATATCTTTTCTCCTCATCGGATGATGATAGGGACGAACAGATGCAAACACAGCAGCCCTACAAGCGATCCTTTATAACCGTATTGGAGATATTGGCTTTATCCTAGCTATAGCATGATTCCTAAGCTACTCCAACTCATGAGAATTTCAACAAATTTTTATTACTACTCCAAATTCCAGTACACTTCCTTTACTGGGTCTCCTCCTAGCAGCTACAGGAAAATTCGCACAATTTGGTCTCCACCCATGACTTCCCTCCGCCATAGAAGGCCCAACCCCCGTTTCCGCTTTACTCCACTCAAGCACTATAGTTGTAGTCGGAGTTTTTCTACTAATCCGATTCTACCCCCTTCTAGAAATAAATAAAATAATTCAAACTATCGCACTATGTTTAGGAGCCATTACCACCCTCTTTACAGCAATCTGCGCTCTAACACAAAATGACATTAAAAAAATCGTCGCATTTTCCACCTCCAGTCAACTGGGCCTTATAATAGTAACTATCGGAATTAATCAACCCCACCTAGCATTTCTCCATATCTGTACTCACGCCTTCTTTAAAGCCATGCTCTTCATATGCTCAGGATCTATTATCCATAGCCTAAATGACGAACAAGATATCCACAAAATAGGAGGCCTACTCATAACTTTACCCTTCACTTCCTCCTCATTACTTATCGGGAGTCTTGCTCTCACAGGTATTCCCTTCTTCACAGGCTTCTATTCTAAAGATCTAATCATCAAAGCCGCCATCACTTCATATACCAACGCCTGAGCCCTCTCTATTACACTACTTGCCACGTCCTTAGCAGCCGTCTACAGCATATGCATCATTTTCTTTGCACTCCTAGGTCAACCCCCCTTCCAACTTCAACAAATATCAACGAAAATAATCCCCTCCTAATTAACCCTATTAAAGGCTTAGCCCTAGGCAGCATCTTCGTGGTTTTTCTTATCTCACATTCCATTCTTCCTATAATAACTCCACAAATAACCATAAAACTATACCTAAAACTCTCAGCACTTACTGTCACCATTCTAGGGTTTACACTAGCTATAGAACTCAATAACCTCACATATTTCCTCAAACTAAAATGACCCACTCAACCCCTCCTATTCTCTAATCTACTAGGCTTTTTTCCAACCACAACCCATCGCCTATATCCTCTTATAAAGATATATGTAAGCCAAAACACAGCATCCTCACTTCTAGACCTCCTCTGATTAGAAAAAACAATACCAAAAACCACAGCCATAGCCCATATATACACATCCACAATCACCTCCAACCAATCAGGCATAATTAAACTATACTTTTTGTCCTTTCTTATTACTATTATACTTGGGACCCTTCTTATTATCTAAACCCCCGAGTAATCTCAATCACGATAAAAATAGTAACAAATAAAGATCAACCAGCAACCCCCATCAACCAACTACCATCACTATACAATGATGCCACCCCTACAGAGTCTTCACGAAATAAACTAAATATATCACCCCCAAAAGCAACCCAATCCTCCAAACTCTTAAGTCCAATATTATCATGATATATTACTCACACAACCACAAATAACTCTAACAATAAGCCCAACAACAATACCCCTCATATAGAAACGCTTGATCCCCAAGCCTCCGGATATTCCTCCATAGCCATCGCCGTTGTATATCCAAATACAACCAATATTCCACCTAAATAAATCAAAAATACCATTAACCCAATAAAAACACCCCAATTACAAACACTAACAATTAAACCCAAACCCCCATAAATAGGAGAAGGCTTTGAAGAAAACCCAATAAAACCTATTAAAAAAATTATACTCAGTAAAAACACAACATACGTCATTAGTTCCCACATGGACTTAAACCATGACTAATGACCCGAAAAATCACCGTTGTTATTCAACTACAAGAACCTAATGACAAACCTACGAAAAACGCACCCCCTCATAAAAATTATTAATCACTCATTCATTGATCTCCCTGCACCCTATAATATCTCCGCATGATGAAATTTCGGCTCTCTCCTAGGAATTTGTCTAGGACTTCAAATGATCACAGGACTATTCTTAGTCATACACTACACATTAGACACAATAACCGCATTTTCCTCCGTAACACATATCTGCCGAGACGTAAACTACGGATGAATCATCCGATATTTACATACAAATGGAGCATCTATATCTTTCATCTGCCTGTTTATACATGTAGGCCAAGGCCTATATTATGGCTCTTATACCTTCCTAGAGACATGAAATATTGGTATCTTATTATTATTTACCGTTATAGTAACAGCATTTATAGGTTATGTACTTCCATGAGGACAAATATCATTTTGAGGCGCCACCATTATTACCAACCTCCTATCAGCCATCCCCTATATTGGCACCAACCTAGTTGAATGAATTTGAGGAGGCTTCTCAGTCGACAAAGCTACCCTTACACGATTCTTC
>NW_007252946.1:472946-489552 GCF_000164805.1 Carlito syrichta
ACACTAACTTGAATCGGAGGCCAACCTGTTGAACATCCATTCATCATTATTGACCAAGCATCCTCCATCCTATACTTCCTGACCACTCTAATCCTTATACCCGTAATTAACCTAATTGAAAATAAAATACTCAAATGATAAGTTCTCGTAGTATAACTATTACCTTGGTCTTGTAAACCAAAAATGAAGGAAACAACCTCCCTAGGACCCTCACCTCAAGGAAGAGGCTCTATACCCCACCACCAACCCCCAAAGCTGGCATTCTTAATAAACTATTCCCTGCACACCCAAAGAACTTGGTCATTCTTGTATAACATGTCAGTATTAATAAAATCACACATAACCGTATGTATATCGTGCATTTAATGCCTCTCCCCATGAATATGTATTAGTGCTATATATGTATAATCTTACATAAGACATATATGTTTAATCGTGCATTAACCTACTTACCCCATGCATATAAGCATGTACGAAAAATCAATTTTTCTAGACTGAAAAATCACAATCAACCAGAACCTGTCCTACACAGGAATATCCAACAGAATTAACCATTCATGCAGTCAAACGGACAACAAATGTGTTATCAGACATACACCATTTCGATTAAACCAACTCTCTTCCACACGACTATCCCCTTCCATTATTCCTCGGGTACTACCATCCTCCGTGAAACCAGCAACCTCATCCAATTCGGATCCCTCTTCTCGCTCCGGGCCCATAAAACTTGGGGGTAGCTAATCTGAAACTATATCTGACATCTGGTTCTTACTTCAGGGCCATAACACTTAGAATCGCCCACTCGTTCCTCTTAAATAAGACATCATGATGGTAGCGGGCCATACACCCTCTTTTCCAGTCACGGGAGAATTAAATGCATTTGGTATTTTTTAATTTTTAAGGGGGGGGAAAGTCTTAACTCAGCAAGGCCAGGGGGCCTGGATGTAGACAATTCAATTGTAGACATGCCCAAATTGCGTATTGTATTTCCTCATTGCATATTCATGAGCTGCTATTTAATTCATACTCGACGGACATAACGTATTTATGCACACCAGTACACCCAATACACACGCCCGCGTACACGTACACGTACACGTACGCGCGTAGAATATAATACATAATAGGATTATATACACAAACCCCCCCCTACCCCGCCGTTACTATAATGTTACTAACGCAACAATATACTCCTGCCAAACCCCCAAAACAAGAGAATTACGCCAGCTCATATAGATAACTTACGCACACCCAATTATATTCTTCGCTTATGTGTATTTTATTGAGTTACAGAGCCATGTCCCTATTAAGGAATGAAATCCCTAATTAAATTTGTATTTTTCAAGTAACACTATTAGTTAACTAACTACATATTCTCTAAATTCCTATCTAAACCCTATTCCCTAGGTTTTTATTTCTTTTTCACTCACTTAATAGCCCTGGCACAACCAATACTAACATAATACTTTAGCCCTATAAATAAATAGGTTAATGTAGCTTACTATTAAAGCAAGGCACTGAAAATGCCTTACGGGCCCAAGCCCCATAAACACAAAGGTTTGGTCCTAGCCTTCTTATTAGTTCCTAGTAAAATTATACATGCAAGTATCTGCCCCCCAGTGAGAATGCCCTCTAGGTCCCAATAGACCAAAAGGAGCGATATCAAGAACACTAATATAGTAGCTCATAACGTCTTGCTCAACCACACCCCCACGGGATACAGCAGTAATAAAATTTAAGCAATAAACGAAAGTTCGACTAAGTTATACTAGAAACACAGGGTTGGTAAATTTCGTGCCAGCCACCGCGGTCATATGATTAACCCAAACTAATAAAATCCGGCGTAAAGCGTGTTTAAACTATACTTAAAGTTAAACCCTGACTAGGCCGTAAAAAGCTACAGTCTAATCTAAAATAACCCACGAAAGTGACTTTAATACTTTGAAGACACGACAGCTAAGACTCAAACTGGGATTAGATACCCCACTATGCTTAGCCATAAACACAAATAAATATAAACAAATTTATTCGCCAGAGTACTACAAGCAACAGCTTAAAACTCAAAGGACTTGGCGGTGCCCAGTCATGATTACAATTCTTAAGAGCAACAAAACAACAATAAGCAACGTAAAATTAAATTATTCTATATGATTGAAATCTTTCACAACTAAAAATGAATTAAACTTAGTGAAAAATACAAGCAGCCATAGTAATAAACTTAACATTTCTTACCCAATTAAAAATAATTTTATTTAAAGCTTTGGAGCAGTTTTCCATGTCTTAATAGTGCGCCTTGTTTTTAGACTGTGAGTATTGCAATATACATACATTTAAAAAATGAACTGTTTGCAATGTGTTCTAGAACAGCATTTCTCAGGTTTCAATGTGCTTGTGAATCCCCTGGGAATCTTATTAAAAAGTACATTCTGATTCTGCTCTGGGGTGGGGTCTGAGAGGCTGCATTTCTAACAAGCCCCAGTGATATGGATGCTTTTGGTCAACAGATGACATTTTAAGAAGCAAAACTTTAAAGCAGCATTTCTCAAACTTGGAAGCACATTGGAATCACCTGGGAAGTCTTTAAAAAAACCCAAAATGTCTGAGCTCTACACTAATTGTCTGAGGTGGAGTCTGAGAATTTGGATTTTAAAAAACTCCCAGGAGTCTCTAATGTGTAGCCAGGATGGAAAACCCTGCTCTAGTGGGTCACCTCGATCCTAGGATATACCACAGATCATATTTGGTGTGACTTCTGTTGCTGGTAAACAGACCCAGCAGCAGCAGATAGAGTGAAATGGAGTGGAAGCATTTAATAACTTAACCACCCAATGTTTACATTCATGTCAACTTCTTGAAAGGCAATAAAATCATGTACCCAATGAAATTCATGCCCCTGTTTGTTACCAGTGCAAATAACCATATTTGGGATCCCTTATTTGCTATCTGGTGTAAATAAAAGAACTTTATATAGAGGAAAAGAGCTCACTTGAGGGAATTCCTAATGAAAAGGTTTTTTTCTGGCTATATTTTACATTATACTAGCTCTAATTAATTACTACTGATAGGAGTAACATCTTTGTTCACAAGCAGGTTGCATGCTTTAAACATGAGTCCTGTGTACAGTGTACACAGTATGTCTCTGTTCCTCTTTTTGATTAGGGTTTTTCAACCTGAGCACTATTGACATTCTAGGATGTTTAGCAGCTTCCCTGGCCTCTACCCACTAAAGGACAGCAGAACACACAGCCCCAAATCCCAAGTTGTGAGAACTAAAAATGCCATTGTCAAATGTCCCTCGAGATAGGGAAAAATAACTCTTGGTTTAGCACCACTGCCTCAGATCAAAGGAAACTCCCACTGTCATTTTGCAGGTCTCTGTGTGGAAAGCAATCCAGTTTCATCTGATGTAAATGAGAGGTATATCAGCAAGGTGGGATGAAGCCATTTTCTGGTGAGCATTGAATTCCACCTTAAAGAGTGTAGTTTTCTTTTTCTTTTTTAATTTTAAAGATGTGGGGTACAATTCAGGGTTAGGCATACAAATGGTCATTATGTAGGTCAAGTTTGAGCCTCACTTTAGTGTAATTTTCATTAACTGTTGAGTTGGTCTCTATTTGATTGACTCAATAGCAAGATTAGTTTAGAATAACTTACAGTTAACGTTCTAAGACAAAATGAACTTTACAAGCACTGCTTCTTTCTTGAGAATCTTTCCTCTTCAAGAGCTGAAAGTATATTTACTCTTTCTTCCCAGGAATTGCTACAGCTCAAACTATAACTCTAGTATGGCTCTTAACATTCTCTACATTATATTTTTAAAATTTTGTACATTTTTTCTCTTATCGACTTCTAACATTTTGTGAAAACAGATTTCAAGCAGTTTTCATATCTTCTTTTCCCCATATCTAATACAAAGCTCTGTACAAGGCAAGCATTTAAAAAGTATTTGTTGAATAAATAAATTCTAGGGTTGTCCAGTAGCTTAAGAAGACAGGGCCATTTCCTTATACCCATTCCTGCATGGAGCCAGGATCATTTATTTTGTTTATTTTTTATTTGTTTTTTGAGTCAGAGTCTCACTCTGTCGCCCAGGCTGGAGTGCAGTGGCACACTCACAGACACTCCAGTGTCAACCTACTGGGCTCAGGCGATCCTTCTGCCTCAGTCTTCCAAGTAACTGGAAAGACAGCCACACGCTACTACGCCCGGCTAATTTTTTGATATATTGTGGAGATGAGGTCTCACCATGCTGCCCAGGCTGATCTAGAACCCCTTGGCTTAGGCAATCCTCTTGCCTTGGCCTCCCAAAATGCTGGGATTATAGGCTTGAGCCACTGTGCCCAGAAGGATTATTTAGTTTATAAATGGTTACACTTACATCTGATGCTACTTCGTCAATCAAGTAGAAAATAACTCCAGCTTCACTTAAACATATTGTCTCCAAATGAGCTTGTTACAAACAAAAATTACATTGATGGAGACAAATAGTACTATGATTAGGCAAACTCACATCTCTCTGGTATAATGTCAGAGAAGCACCAGACTGCTATACCATTTAGCTTGATATTTGTTCGTCAAATTGTCCTGAAATAACTACAGCTTGAGTCACCATGAAGAATCTTACACTAATTAAGAGCTAAACAGTAAAAGAAGGTTCAAGATATTTACCATCATAGCCTTTATAGAGCTGAAGGCACAGGTTTGATTTCAGGGCATAAAGCAAAATAATTGTATTATGAAACCTGCTATTTGGGAAATGCAGCAACCCAGACAAATTTTAGTAATGCCAACTGTAAGGTGCAATAGACAAAACGTAGTTGTTTATCTGGCATTTATATAAACCATTGTTCTGCCCTCAGGAATACCACTTGTTGCTTCTAGATTCTTAGCTCTCTGTTTCTATACTTTATGCACAAAATGTATCCCAGGATCTGTTTGATATTTGGTAAGGAGGCAGAGGATGGGGGTGATGGACCATGGGTTCTCATCAGGTTCCTGGCCCAGGAAGCATTGCACCTTAGTTTGTTTTCTCTCCAAAGCAACCTGGAGATGAGGGATTACGTGCAAGAGGTTTATTTGGAAGGCAATATTGAAAGTGTGCTGAGGGAGTGGAGAAGTGGAACAGGGAAAGGAGGAAGATCAATAAAGGGGGTGTGAATGGTCAGAGGGTGATCCCTGTTGGCAAATGGGGCTCAAACCCCTGAGAGACTCAGATTTGACTTCCCTAGGAGGGAGGAAACTGGATATTTGGCCACCAATCCCCAAATCTCATTGGTTGAGGGCTGCTTCTGGAGTATTCATCTCCTGGCACTTCTGGCCTGCCCTGAGTATGCACGGAGCATGCTACAGTGGATACTCTCAGAGTCACAGGAAACCATTGCTGTTTGTGGTAGGCATAATAATGGCTACCAAAGATATCTGTGTCCTTCTTCCTGGAACCTGCAACTATGTTACCTTACAGAACAAAGCAAACGTGATTAAAATAAAAAAAATATATAATTTTTTAAAAAACTAGAGATGGGGAGAGGGCCCTGAATTACCCAGGTGGCCAATTAATCACACGGTTCTTAAAAATAGAGAACCTGAGCCAGGCTCGGTGGCTCAGCCTGTAATCCCACACCTTTGGGAGACTGAGGTGAGTAGATTGCCTTAGCCCGCGGGTTCGAGACCCGCCTGGGCAGCGAGACCTCATCTTTACAATAAATCAAAAAATCAGCCGGGTGTGGTAGCGCATGCCTGTAATTCCGGCTACTTGGAAGGCTGAGGTGGAAGGATCGCCGGAGCCCAGCAGGTCGAGGCTGCGGTGGCCGGGAGCGGACACTGTACTCCAGTCTGGGCGACAGAGTGAGACTCCAACAACAACAACAAAAAAATAGAGAACCTTTCTCAGCTGTGGTCAGAGGAAGACGTGCTGATGGAAGAAGGGATCAGGGAGATGAAATGCTGTGGTTTTGAAAATGAAGAAAGGGGACCATGAACCAAGGAATGTGAATGGCTTCTAGAAGTCGGAAAAGTCAAGAAATCAAATTCTTCCCTAGAGCATTGTTATATACCTGAGCTAAAGATGGCCTCTGTGTATTGGCTCCTAGTTTATTTCTTCACTATAGGTTGAGACCTGTTCACTCAAAAGCCTGACAACACCAATCTCAAAATTTGCATACCCAATTATTTTAAAAATAACCCCCAAACAAGCAGATCTTTAGCCATTTAGAGCCTGACTGCTTTGCATAGCCCATGAAACTATGCCTAGCATCTGCTGACCATTGATAAGATAAAGTCTCTGCTACCCTTTGAAGTTCTCATCCCTGATTCCTCTCTCCCATGGGAGTCCCCTTGTTCTCCTCCTCTCTGGATGGTGACCTCTTTCTATAAGCCTCTGGATTATCTCATACTGTGAGGGGCCACCCCCTCATGCAATCCCATCAAAGCACCACCCAATAAGGGTTGTTGGGCATTACTGCCTCCATGGTAATATCTTTTCCCTTGATGAACCCCTCCTGATCCCTTGAACCCTCCGACAACCCTCCAGAAGCAACATATCCCTGTCAACACCTTGATTTTAGCCCAGTGAGATCTGTGTCGGACTTCTGACCTCCAGAACTGTAGCTAATAAGTTGTCTCATTTTAAGTCATTCAGTTTGTGGTGATTTGTTACAGCAATGATAAGAAGCATTTGTTGCTGCAAATAATTCAAACCACAAAGCAAATTTATATATTTACAGTTGTTTAAGACAAACTTTGCTAAGGTTATAATATATATTCCAGACTTGGAAAGCTAATTCCAGCAAAATTACAAAAAGCCAAACTAACATATTCATAATGATCTATACTTCTAGAGAGGGCTTTCGGGTAATTGTACACTAATTTTACAATTTAGAGTGTGCTGAACTTTGGAAGGTTGAGGCGAGGGGATTGTCTGAGCCTGCGGGTTTGAGATCAGCCCAGGCAATTTGGCGAGACCTCGTCTCTACAACATTATAATAATAATAATAATAATAATAATAATAATAATAATAATAATAATTAGCGGGGCATGGTAGGGTGTGCCTGTAGTAGTTCCAGCTACTTGGAAGGTTGAG
This sequence comes from Carlito syrichta, assembly GCF_000164805.1. NCBI lineage: Eukaryota > Metazoa > Chordata > Mammalia > Primates > Tarsiidae > Carlito > Carlito syrichta. The sequence continues at coordinate 480,026 of NW_007252946.1, forward strand.
GTGGAAGGATTGCTGGAGCACAGCAGGTCGACGCTGGGGTGGCCATGAGTGTGCCACTGCACTCCAGCCTGGGCAATGGAGTGAGACTCCAACTCAAAAAAAAGAATGTGTTGAAATAGAAATACTAAAGTGGCATTTTCCTCATCTGGTACCTTATTCCAATCTGACACTCTCTATACAGGGTAATACTTCTACAGTTCCAATCTGACTATAGCATTCTGTCATCTGTAAAACCTTTTGATGACCACATCATGAGCAACTGAAGTCTTCCGTCCTCTTGGGCCCAATGTTCCCAGCAGTTTCCGGAAACTACTCTTTATGATGTAGTGAAAGCACCCATGTTGTTTCTGGCATCAGAACCTTTGCATAACTGTTCCTTCAGCCTGAATATCCTCCTTATCCCCTTGTATCGCCTGGAAAATTCCAACTGTTGTGTCAAGACTCAGATGAAGAGTGAATTCCAAAGTGCTGGGATTATAAGCATGAGCTGCCATGTCTGACCAGACACTATGAACTTTCTTCCTGGATATCTTTCTTTCTCTGGCCTCTGGGTGATTACACACTGCTGGTTTTCTCTCACCTCTCTGTTCCTTCTCCGTTTCCCTCATAGGCTTCTTTTCTTCCGCCTGTCTCTGACATGCTGGTGCTCACAGGGCTGTGTTCTCAATCCTCTGCCTTCCCCTTCTTCCCTTCCTTTCTCTTCCCTGTCCTCTTCTCTTCCCCTTCCTGCCTCTTTCCAACCATTCCCCTCCTCTTTTATTCTCACTCTGTACACTCCTCCTGAGTAATCTTATCCACCTCCATAACTTTAAATTCCATCTATATTCTAATGACTTGTCAACATAATCTCTGCTCTCCCTCTGCCACCAACCCGATCTTCATCCTGTAATCCCTCGCTTGATAAAGTCATACTCCTGGAAGTCATCTTAGATTTCTTCCACTTTGAATTTCATATATTTCATTTATGCATCTTCTGTTGATTTGTTTTCTTGTTTTTCTAAAGATAATTTAATTTCTTGCTACCTTTCAGGCCGTCATTATCACTGGTTTTGCCTTCAGTCCTGCTCTGTTTGACACATTCTCCAGAATGCTTCTCCAGAGCGATAGATTAATCTTTCCACAATGCAAATCTGACCACGCCATTCTCCTATTTAAAAACCCTTAATATTTCCCCATTACCTTTAGAAGGAAGTCCTACCTTCTTAGCATGGTGCAGAGTCATTCCTTCCCTGGCACCTGTTTAGCTTTCCAGCATCCTGTTTTGGTACTCATATCTGAGGAAACCCAGGTATTGGCCTGGTGCTGTCTTCATTGGCTTTTTCTAGAAAACCCCGAGACAGGGATGTGAGTGCAAGTAATTTATTTGAGAAGTGATCTCAGGAAGCATCAGTAGAGGAGTGAGGAAGTGAGGCAAGAAAAGGAAAGACATCAATTCAGGATGCACTGGTAAACAGGTTTCACTCTGGCAAACTGGGGCTCAATTCCATTAGGAATCACTGGGAGTCAGTAAAAAACATGCCTCAGCCCTCAGCTATGATTGCTGGAGGGTTGTTTCTGGAGTATTAAGTCCTCAGTGTCTCCAGCAACCCTTGTAAAACCTAAACATGCTTCTGGGACCGGAGTAAGACACCCTCCCTCTCTCCTCATCAAGGCAGGGTGGAGCTTGTAGTAGGAAGCCCATCAGAGCATATGGAAACAATGAGTGCCATGTGGATAGGGTGGGGCATTGGCACTGTCTACCACAAGCCCCCTCCATTGTGTTTCCATAGTACTCCTATGGTCTGTATCATGCTATGTGTCAGATGTACATAGAAAACATGTCTATTTATTAGTCTGTCTTTCCCTAGACTGTGAGCATCTGAAGGGCAGAGTCTATTGAACTTTGTGGATTGGCTCATAATAGATGTGCAATGCTAATTGCAATACATAGTAGATGTGCAATACACTGAGTATATGAATGAATGAATGAACGAAATTGGTCAGTCTGAAGAGATGAGAAGGAGGACAAAGGAAAGAGAAAATCAAGAAGAGTAGAAAATCAGAGAGACAGAAAAATATGATTTAGTAAGAAGGAAGGTCATAAAGAAAATGGAAATAATGGGAAACAGCCTGAGATGAAAGTAAGAATTAAAGGGAGACACTAAAAATATAGGGATTTCATTTGCAAGTCTGCTTCTGCAAATTGCCTTGCATCTTGCAAAAGAGAATTTGTACAGCAAGCCCTATAATAACGGTCGATTGTAATACCTAGCAAAATGGAACATGCATGGGAAAAAACACCTTAAAAATACTTTAGTTCTCTATGTCCCTGTCAAGCACCAGTTCTATATCTTGGCAATACAGGGAATTACAAAGTACCATGACATTTACTTATTCTTGATGGCTTTCACAATTAAGTCCAATTTCCTGATCCATGCAGGTCTGTTAAAACCTCAGCTGAATTCCTCAACCTTTAAGATAAAAAACATACACGACTTCTACCTCCCTGGGGAAGCAGTTACAACTTCTTCAACATCATTCTTGCTAAGGAAGCAGTTGTTGCCTTAATTCATGATCTATGGAATCTTTTTTAAACCCCTTGTGCAAACATGTGGTGGAATATGAAAAAATGTTAAATGATAAAAGAAAACACACACGGTTTCACTATAATCTTCTTGAAAGGAAAAAAAAAAGAGGTAAATTACAGTTTCATTTCCAAGGACAAAGTAAAAGGAAATGTGTAGGGATTACGAGTCTAAACAAGTCTTTTACGAAGTACTTTGTTCTCTGTTTGTTAATGTTTCATTGGCCAATTTTCCAACATGGAATTAATCACTGGGATTCACGTCTTTGACATGGCTATCGACACATAATTAGCAAAGGCATGAAGTATGACTATAGCATTGCTATTTTTTTTTATAATCGATATTTTTTATTTACATTGCCATTTCTAAGAGACGTTTTAGAGGTTCTCTGGACTATTACCTGTCACCTGGCACTTGTTAGAAAAATAAAATCATAAGCCTTGTTCTGACATACAGAATCAGAATCTCTCTAGGCCTGTAAGTGATTCTCAGGTGCACCAAAGTTTGAGAAGCACCAGTTTCGAGCAGGACGGTCAACATGTGGTCTGTACACCAGCACCAGTCTGTGAACTGTTTGTTGTGGTTTTCAACTGGATAAGTATGCTTATGATGGGCTATCCTCAATTCCTGTGTTTATTGCTCTTCCACATAGTGAGGCATCTTACTTGCAGTCTTCCAAATAGTAACAAACCAAATTAACTCCAGAGTCTGAACCTAATATTTTCCAGATGTGGGCCCTATCTTACTTCATGCATAAAGCTAGCAGTATTGATCTGTTTTCTTAGGGCATGTGCTGTGTGGATTCACATGATTTGTGTCTTTACATAATAAATGAAGTCAGTCAGATGGAGCTTTTCTTCATATTCAGTTGAGTGTACATTTAGATAAAGTAATCAAATTTCCCACTGGATTCCTTCTAGAGTGGATGAAACAACCAGGCCATCACCCAATGGTTTCCACCTATCTACAAATCTTATAGGAGTTCTCCTTGACTAAGGCTGGCAGAACTGAAAGAGCTTGCCTGACTTAGTGTGCAGATACATTTGCAAGGAAGTTTACATATGAAAAACAGAAAACAATTTAGGCTACTGCATATTGAGAAGCATATCCCGACAATGCTCTAAACCAGGGTTTCTCCACTGCAACATTATTAGCATTACAGCTAAGCAATTCTTTGTTGTGGGAGGCTGTCCTGTACATTGTAGGAGACCATTCCAGGTCTCTTCCCACTAGATGCCAGTAGCACCCATCTCTTACGAAGTACTTTATTCTCTGTTTGTTAATGTTTCATTGGCCACATCTCTTAGGTGTGATAACCAAACAGGTCTCCAGACATTGTCAAATGTTCCATGGGGGAAAATTGTTCCAGATTGAGAACTACTGCTCTAAGCCTTTGGAGAGGAAGAGAAAAAAGTGAGCTACCTTAAGCAGAATTCTCAAAGGTTGACCCTACTCTAATTATAATTCCAAGGGTTCTTCATTTGTGTAGGTTTGTTTGTTGATTAGACTTAGAGGTAGTGATATCTGCATTCCAACAGCCTTCTTTCAAAATCAGTTTACATAATAATTGGAGTCGAAGGGTCTTAATTGGTTCTCTACATTAGGATAAAGTTCCCATGTACTTAAGACCTAGTTTAGCCATCGCCAGCATCAATGGAAAGTAAAAAATAAGAGTTTAGCCTCTTCCTAGGTCTTTCCATTTCTCTCTTACTTAGACACTGCAGAGTGAAAGCACAAACTCATTATTTTATTCCTATGATTGTTAAAAATAACTGTATACAGGTCACATTTTGTCACGCAATCTAATTTGCCTTTGTGGGGGCGGGGGGGGCAAGAGGAACAAAAATGAAGGAGGGGGTATGTAGGCAGGCTATTGCAACTATTCTAAGATATTTGATTTTTATTTGTAGAACATTATTCCTCAATAAATAGAGTAAAAAATCTTTATGACCTAGAGTTTGCCACATGACTATGTGGTAGAGAAAGTGGATATCAAAATGAGTAATCACTGAACATAGAATTTATCATGTACCAGGACCTGTTTTATGAGCTTTGCCCAAAGGAACTCTATACAATTCTATAAGATTTCATTTTTAATCTCATTTTAAAAATGAGGAAACTGAGGCACAGAGAGTTTTTTTTTTTTTAAGGTAACTTGTTTACCAAAGTCACAGAACTGGTAGGTTATAGAGCCTCTATTTGAATGTTGACAGTTTAGCTTCTTCATTTTAGGAGGAGAAAACCACAACTGCAAAAGTTCAAGCCAATTTACAGAATACTAACTTCAGACAAAGTTAGTCTAAGACCAAGATAAAGTGAGACAAAACAAGGCCACTTCATAATTTTGTCTAACCTCAGGCAAAAACATGCCTATGCTACTTACGAAAGACTACACATCCTTCCCTCATGATTAAAATTAGTGGTTGTTGCTTTTATTTTTATTTTATTTTATTTTTTAGCAAGTACAGTTTTACTCTCATTCTAGTCTGCCTTTCTATAGGTAAAGTTTATTAAGATACCCAATTATAGAATTTCCCCTGCTTTCTAACAGGATCAAATCTAGAGTAAACCCCTGCTTCCTTAGACTTCACCCAATTTATGGAGACCATCACCTCCCACCCTGACTCTTCATGGTATGTATTCCCCTCACTGCAAAGAGTATTAAACACAACTTGTTTAGCCACAGGCTTGTCCTATTGGAATGGGAAGATCTTAGAACCCTGGGACATTGGAGGGGAAACAGACAGTGGGGCTTCTGTGTCTACCAAAAGGAGAAACAAGGGCTTATTCTAAGTTATTCTTCTACCTAGAGCATTGTATTGGGGTTTAAGGCTAAAGTCTGAATCAAAAATAAGTGTAGTTTACTGTCCTTGTATGTTTTATTTTCCTCTAGTAGCTTAATGGCAAGGTCTCAGGTGTTTCTAGGTAAAATATTCAAAATACTGTTTTCTGATACCATTTCAATTTTATATTCTCCCATAAGACATGCACAACAAATGGGTAGAAAGTCACACATTATGAAGAAGAACAAATTAGGTACCATGGGTGCTTGAGAGTAAGATTATTTCAGTCCTGTAGAATCAGAAAATGATCTTTTGAGGAGTTGGACATTTAGCAAACACTTAAAAGATGGGCTAAGGAGAGGGGAAAAGAGAAAATCACAAAAAACCTGAGTGGGTACTGAGTTCTCACTTTCCCAAATTACCATCACCTGAGACATTTTGATCAGGACCTGCTAGTCTCACCTTGTTGTTCTGATTAAGTTAAAAGGCCTCATATTTTCTCCCCTGGGTGGGGGTGGGGGGGTTAAACAGTCTAAACAGAGTGGCATTAACATCATTTCTTTTAAAAGGCAACTTGTTATGAACAGCTATACACCTATAAGTTGGAAAACCTAGAAGAAATCAATAAATTCCTGGACGTATATGACCTATCAAAATCAAATCATAAAGAAAGTGAAAATCTGAACAAAACAATAATGAGTAATGAGATCGAATTAGTAATAAGAAGTCTCCATCAGAGAAAAGTCCAGGATCTGATGACATCTCTGCTAAATTTTACCAAACATTTAAAAAAGAAGTAATACCAACTCCTCTCAAACTATTCTAAAAAACTGAAGGGGTGAAAATTATTCCAAACTCATTGTTTTGAAGCCAGCATTGCCCTGTTATATAAAACAGACAAGAACACAACAACAAAAAAGAAAATTATAGGTCATTATTCCTGATGAACATAAATGCAAAAATTCAAAAAAAAAAAATACTAGCAAACCAAATTCAACAGCACATTAAAAAGATAATTTACCATGATCAAGTGGGATGCATCCCAGGGATGCAAGGATGGTTAAACTTATGTAAATCAATAATAGTGATACAACACATCAACAAAATCAAGGACAAAAATCACATGATCATTTAAATAGATGCAGGAAAAGTATTTGACAATATTCAACATTTCTTCTTGATAAAAATTCTCAACAAATTAGATATAGAAAAAGCATACCACAGCCAGGTGCAGTGACTCAAGCCTGTTATCCCAGCACTTTGGGAGGCTGTGATGAAACGATTGCCCGAGCCCACGGGCTCGAGAACAGCCTGGGTAACTTGGTGAGACCTCATCTCTACAATAATTCAAAAATTTAGCCGGGTGTGGTAGCTCACACCTGTAGTTCTGGCTACTTGGAAGGCTGAGGTGGAAGGATCACCTGAGTCTAGCAGGTCAAGGCTGCGGTGGCTATGAGCATGCCACTGCACTCCAGTCTGAGTCACAGAGTGAGACTCCAACTCGAAAAATAAAAAGCAACCAAAAAAGAAAAAAACATACCACAGCATAATAAATATATGACAAATCCACAGCAAATATCATACTAAATGGGGAAAAGCTAAAAGCCTTTTCTCTAAGAACTGGAACAAGACAAGCAGGGATGATCACTTTTGCCACTTCTATTAGTCCTAGCCAGAGCAATTGGACAAGAGAAAGAAACAAATTTCCATCCAAATGGAAAGGAGAAAGTCGAGCTGTCCCTGTTTGCAGAAGACATTATCTTATATATAGAAAACTCTTAAGATTCCATCATATGACCGTTAGAACTAATAAACAAATCAGTAAAATTGCAGGATGTAAAATCAACATAGAAATATCAGTGACACTTCTATATGCTAATAGCAAATTATCTGAAAAGGAAATATGAAAACAATCTCATCTATAATAGCTACAAAATATTTAAAAATCTAGGAATAAATTTAACCAAGGAGGTGAAATACCTCTACAATGAAAACAATAAAACATTGGTGAAAGAAACTGAAGAGGACACAAATAAATGAAAACATTTCCTGTGTTCATGAATTGAATGAGTTAATGTTATTAACAAGTCCATACCACCCAAAGTGATCTACAGACTCAATGCAATCCCTATTAAAATACCAATGACATTCTCACAGACGTAGACAAAAAACTCCTCAGATTTATATGGGACCACAAAAGGCTTTGCATAACCAAAGCAATCTTGATCAAAAAGAAGAAAACTGGAGGCATCATACTCCCTGACTTCAAAATACACTACAAAGCAATAGTAACCACAGCACGGTACTGGTATAAAAACAGACACACAAACCAATGGGACAGAATAGAGAACCCAGAAATAAACCCACACATTTATAGTTAACTAATTTTCGACCTGCCAAGAATACACATTGTGGAAAGGACAATGTATTCAATAAATGGTGCTGAGAAATGTGGATATCCACATGCAGAAGGATAAAATGTGACCCTTTCTCTCACCATATGCAAAATCAACTCAAAGTGGATTAAATACTGAAATTTAAGACCTGAAACTATGAAAATGCTAGAAGAAAACAGGAAAATGCTTCATGACATTGATCTGGGTGAGAATTTTTTAAACACATAGACCTCAAAAGTAAAAATAGACAGGATTACATCAAACTAAAATGTTTTTGCACAGCAAACAATCAATAGAGCAAATAGACAACCTACAGAATGGGAGAAAATATTTGTAAACTATGCACCTGACAAAAAGTTAATATCTGGAATATATAAGGAACACAAACAACTTAATAGAAGAAATGCAAATAACATAATTTTAAAAATTTTAAAAATGAGTAAAAGACCTGAATAGACAGGTCTTATATGTTTTGTTTTCCAAATAAAATAACATAATTTTTAAAATGAGTAAAAGACCTGAATAGACAGGTCTCATATGCCTTATTTTCCAAATAAAGCATATACATGGTTAATGGGAATATGAAATTTCTTTTCTATGCAACTAATCATAAAGAAAATGCAAATCAAAACCACAATGAGATATCATCTCACTCCAGTTAGTATGGCTTTATCAAAAAAGACAAAATATAACAACTGCTGGTGAGGATGTAGAAAGGGGATTTCCTATACACTGTTGGTGGAACGTACATTAGTACAGCCACTATTGTCATCAGTAGAGAGGTTCAAAAAATTAAAAATAAAACTTAAAAATAGAACTACCATAGGACCCAGCAATTTCACTATTGTGTATTGTCTGTGTGTGTGTGTACAAAGAAAGGAAATCAATATGTCAAAGAAATATCTTCACTCCCATGTTCATTGCAGTGTTAGTCACTATAGCCAAAATATGGATTCAATTTGTCCATCAACAGAAGAATATATTAAAAATGTGATACACACATACAATGGAGTTCTATTTAGTCATAAAAAGAATGAAATTCTGCCATTTATGACAACATGAATGAACCTGGAGGACACTGTGTTAAGTGAAATAAGCCAGTCACAGAAAGACTGATCTCACTCATGTGAAATCTAAAAAATTTGGTCTTATAAGAGTAGAGAGTAGAATAGTGGTTATTAATGGCTGGAGAAGGTAGAATGGAGGGGGAGATGGGGAGAGGTTAATCCATGGTATACTGTGTTACAGGTAGGAGGAATAAGTCCCGGTTTCAGTTACACAATTGGATGAATATAATTAGCAATAATGTATATTTCAGCATAGTTAAAAAAAGATTTTGACTGTTCACGAAGAAATCTTCAATATTTGAGATGATGGATATGTTAATTACACTTATTTGATCATTACAAGATGTATACATATATTGAAACCTCATATTGTACCCCATAAATATGTACAACTCGTGTCAATTAAAAATAAAACAAAGCAAAACAGAACAAAAATAAATAGAAGGCAGCTTGCCAGTAGGGAACCCTAAATGCCATAGCAATGTTGTCTAGCAGCCACAATTTCTGTTAAGTAGCTGAAAATAAAGATGTCAGGGTTATCTGGATAACTGGACACATCTGACATCAGGCACAATGCCAGAAGTAAGGTGTGGTGCAGCCAGATATAAAAGAAAAAGAGAGCCAGGCTCCGGGGCTCAGCCTGTAATCCCGGCCACCGCACTCCAGTCTCAAAAAAAAAAAAAAGAAAAAAAAATTAGCCAGGCATGGTAGCACGCG
>NW_007252946.1:489572-495051 GCF_000164805.1 Carlito syrichta
GGCGGGGAGCGGCCACTGCACTCCAGTCTGGGTGACAGAGTGAGACTCCAACTGAAAAAAAAAAAAGAAAGAAAAAGAAAAAGAGAGATAAATGCAAGGTGGGGCTTTAATGTTCTTGTAGGGAAACTTCATGTAGTGTGCATACTTCTTATTAGAGTTCAGGAGATAACATAAAAATAGGGTTTTATCATATAGACCTGGGATATCAGCTTCTAATAAACTGGGGCTGGCCAGTTCTGTAAGGGAAGATCTGGGTGTGACTGTCTCTGAGAAACTCTGCTTTGATAAAATTGACAGTAGCTGCTTTGCGAAACATAGAGTAGATAATCAAAGCAAATTACACCCAGTTGCAAATTGCGTGGCCCCTCCTTGAAAGTGACCTCATTTCATAACTTGATTGTTCAACAAACACTAGGCATTCTTCACATGCATGTAAATGTAATCTCAGATATTCTCTCAATAAATGCTTTCCTTGAATAAATCTTAATGCCATTGTCTCTTTGGGAAGTGATCTGCTCTTGGCCATAACAAATTAGGGTCTGTGAAAATTAATTCAGTAGTTCATGATCAGCTGGACCTGAACTATGAGAAGGTCAGTGAGGTCTCAGATGAAAAATTTTCCAAAAACTCCAGCACTCAAGATAAGTGATATTTTAATGCAATATTTAAAAATATTATTAATGCAAAAATTCGTAGTGAACAAAAACTCTAATAAAAAGTAAATAAAGCAGGGTCTGATCCTGTATTTATGTAACTCACCTCACTCTAATCCTGGCCCTGACAACCAGCATTAAAATAAAACAAGATAGAAAATATTAGAATTTATTAAAAATGTTTGTTTCAGATGTGTATATGTATGTATATGTGTATATATGTTTCAGATGTGTATATGTATATCTAGTAGGATCATAATATAAGATGTAAAATGTAAACCTTCAGCATCAGGGTGCACAGTGGCTAAAGTCAGGGATTCTAGGGTCAAATTGCCTGCATAAGTGGCTTTAGGCATTTTACTTAATCTCTCTTTGCTTTAGTTTACTCACCTGTAAAATGAGATAAGAACACTATCTTCACTATTGTTAGAATGACCACTGAATTTATCCAGAAAGGACAATTAAAAAATTTATTTATTTATTTATGCATGTGTAACTTGCCACATAATTAAAAATTATTTTGTAGATGTGGGGTATAATTCAGGGTTAGGTATACAAATATTCATTTTGCAGGTACCCTTCTTGATGAGGTGTGCCCCCTCCCCTGGCAGTTTCCCATTACTGCCAATCCTACTCCCCTCCTCTGGCAGTTTCCCACTACTGTCAATCCCTTTCTTGTAGTAATATGATAGTTGTTCAAGGCTCGCGTATGAGTGAGAACATATGGTACTCAGTTCTTTGTTTCTGTGATAGACCATTCAGTATTATAGACTCTAAGTCCATCCAAGTTGCTGTGATCAGAAAGGGCAATTTTGATATTGGGAAGTGGCACTAACAGACATTTCAACTGTATAATGTTGCAACAAAACAAAACAAAACAATAAAACAGATCAAATGTACTTATACCATACAAAAAATGACATCGCCACTCAGTCATGGGCATTCAGATGCTCAACAGCAAGAATGATCAGCCTCTATTTCCTGTTTGTTTCATGTTCACATAACTTGAGATTTTCTGTTTTCCGCTGACCCTGCCAAGTGGTGGCCTGGGGGCCTGGATTTTGCATGCCATGCCATGGACCAAATGGCCAGTAGGGGCAGTAGTAACTCGTCACTGCCAGAGATCAAAGGAAAGAAGGTTAGATCTGTTTCTAACCTCTGGTGTCCAAGTGCCCTTCATTTTATCAGAAATCTCCTTGCAAGCTATCCTGAAAAGGAAGTGTTAATTATGACTTTGCACCTGGAAAATGTCAAGAAGACTCGGATAGTAATGTTTATTTTTTTAGATTTCACCAGGTGTTAAAGTGAGAACTTGTTCGCTGCACATGCATACTCCCACACAAGGGATCACACCATGACAGAAGCCAAGTTTACAAAGTAGAGGTCAGCCAAACCCATTTAAGTCCATTTTAATGCAACTATTAATAGGAATATTTTGTTTAAATGAATAATCGTGGACAAATGGTAAATCACACAAGGTATTGAAAAAATTAGTACACATTAAGACTTTCCCAGGTAAGCTAGGCTGTGTGATTGTGTTACTCACACAGATGAAGCGGTGATTAAATGAGTTACTATATGTAAAGTGTCTAGAACAGTACATGGCATATAGTAAGCCCTCAGTAAATGTTAGCTCTTGTTAACACTTTTTAAAAACCTGTGGTTCAAATCCAAAGATTTTTTAAAGTGCTGCCTTTCCAAAGGGACAAATAATTGGAAATGTCTCTTGCTCATTTTCCTGAAAATTCAATCGTTAGTGATAATTAGGAACCTTCACTGTAAAGGTCAAGCATGATTTGTTTTGCTCTCCATCTCCCCACTAAGACTTAACTTTGGTAATAAACTTGTGTTTCTCAGTAATTTTTTAATAGAAAACATGGCAGAGAATGTAACTGCCAACTGGCATCTCTATGATGTGTTCCTTTAATCTAGGGTATCCTTCTTACGCCCTATTGAAATGCCCAAACCATGTCTCTTTCCTCCTTCCTCAAACCTAGTTCCTTTGGCGCCTCTGAAGCTCACATCATTAGATTTCATCACTGGTTTTCTTTATCACTGCAGTTATATATCTGTGTTATTATCTACACTCACTTATTAGTTGATGACCTTAGCCCCCATTTCTCTGTCAATCCAACATGCTTATTAATGTCACCTTTTCTGAAGGAGTCTTCAATATAATAATTGACCCCATCTTAGACATTTCAATTCCTGGAATGCCTCGCTGTCAATTTTTTCCCCACTCAAACTTAGCCATATATGCATATGGTCATAACCTTATTTTTGTCTTTACTTCCTGTGAAATCTTGATTGTGAGTCAGTCTCCCCCTCACCTATTCTACTATTCGACTTTAGAATTTCATTTATCTCAGTGTCTGAGACCAATCTAGTGTCTCCTTCATGCTCTCTCCTCTCTATCCACCTTAGAATTTCTGGTTCATTACTACAACCATTCCCCCGTGAGCTCCCTTATCTCCACTTCTCTCCTTCCTTCCTTCATCTCTTCTACTGTTTTCCAACCACTTTCCTACTCCCTTAGCAAAACTTGCAGTTAAACTCAAGTACCTGTCATCTCAATAACTGAACCTGAGCCTGAGTGGTTGCTGGGGGCAAAACACACAACTCCTGATTGTTCACCCTTTAAATTAATAGCCACAGATCTCCTATGGGCACTCTGACTGCCTCCGCCTGAGCATTCTGCCCCATCTCTGTCTTGGAGCAATGGCTTTTTCACTCTCCCAAACTACTATTTAATACCTGCCCCTTCTTACTCAAACCTACATTTCTTCTTTCTACCACACTCTTAGCTGATAACCAGCCTCAGAATTCATGGACATGATAGGAGCTATTAGTTAGGAGCACTTACCACTTACCACTATTGGATCTAATAGACTTTGCAACCATAGTCATTCTCCCATTTTTGTCTGGAAAGTGCTAAAGTGCATAGGTCTGGAGACACAGTATCTCACTTCAGATCCATTATGCCACATCCTGTCTCATGAGCCTGAGCAAATTTTTAAACTTCTTTGTGCTTTCGTATCTTCATCAATGAATTGGCAGGAACTTAAATTATTATTAAAATAAACGAAATATTTGTCTCTATGTAAGGCCAACCTTGATCGTGTATTATGAATTTTATTTTTTCTCACCTTATCAAGACATTTGTGCTTGAAATTATGCTGTCCACTTACTGCAGTGTGAAATCTCCCATTTCATGAGAGTATTCTCTGCCTCAAACGTGTTCTTTTATCTTCCATTTTGGAAAAAAAAAATTATCCCATGCACACACATTTGCTTTCATACCATCTTCTATGTTCCCCTGCACAGCAAAGGCTCTTGCAAATGATATTTAAAGTCTGCCACAATTTTCTTTGTTCCTTTTTTCCGCCCAATCCACTCCAACAGGCTTTCTAAATGATAGAGTGATCCATTCTCAGAATTTAAAATTTTTATTCTTTCAATATATGACCTCACACAGTTTTGTGGATTTAAAACATTATCTGTTTGCTGGTCACTCCCAAATATACATTTCCAGATTTTATCTCTTTCTTGAGCACATATATCTATCTAATTACTTGCCAACTCTGCTGAGATGTCTTACAGGCATCTGAACTTATCATCAAAATATCTACCCCAAATCTGTTTGTCACAATAGTCCCCATCTTAATAAAGATAACACTATTCACCCTGTTGCTTAAGTCAAAAATCTGTGAGTCATAGTCAATTCATTTTTTTTCCTCGCCTCCTCATATCAAATACATCAGTATGACCTATTGGTTTCACCTCCAAAGTACAACCACTAGAATGTAAGTTTCATCAAAAGATTGTGTTCTGTACATCCTGTTAAGCAATATATACTAAGGATCTAGACAGTGCTTGGCAGATTGTAGGAAGCAAATAAATATTTGTGGAATGAATAAATAAATCCTGAATCTGACCACTTCTTTCCATTCCTATGACCAACACCATAGTCTAAGTTATCAACATCTCTCACCTACATTTCTACAATAGCCTCTTAATTTATCTGCTGCTACTACTCGTGACTCCATAACTATTCACTCAGTAGCCTATTTGCTACTTGGAAACTAATCAGTAAATTCCAATCCATCAGAATAAAATACAATCCTTTATACTGGCCTGCAAAGAACTATATGAATCTGAAATTACCTGTTTCTCCAACCTCATCTCCTACTTTATTGTCTCTCTCATTCTCCCTGTGCTCCCAGAATTCCCTGGCTTAGCATAGTAGGTACTTGATAAATGATTGTTGAATGAATAAATACATATATTCATGGTGTATGAGTGGTCTGATGATGCAAGGAAGTGAGAGTGTGCAGAAATTTGTTTTATTTTATCTTTCTTCCTTTGAAAGTTAAATTCTCAAGTCATCTATACTTACTTCTTCTACATTCTCTCCCACAATTCAATCCTTAAGCTACTGCAATCTTGGTTTTTCTCAAACACTGAACATGACAAAGTAATTAGTAAACTCAAAGAATCATTCTTCTATTTTATGAATTTTTGCATTTTGGGTTTCTTTTTCTTACTTTTTCCCCCTTCTACAGTCTTTGGATTTAATGTACTATTCTTCTTTCCATCTTTATGGGATAGATGCTTAGCTAATTGAATTTTAGCCTCCCATATTTCTAAAATATGCATTTGAAGTATACATTTTTTTGCTAAGCATGGATTTAGCTCAGTTTATATATTTTGATATGTATATTTTGTTTTTCAACTCCAAATATTTTCTTACTTCCATTGTGAATTCTTTTTTTTTTTTTTTGAGTTGGAGTCTCACTCTGTTGCCCAGACTGGAGTGCAGTGACCGG
>NW_007252946.1:495073-504005 GCF_000164805.1 Carlito syrichta
TGATTTTTTGATTTATTGTAGAGATGAGGTCTTGCTGCCCAGGTGAGTCTCGAACCCGTGAGCTCAGGCAATCCACTCATCTCAGCCTCCTAAAGGCGCGGGATTACAGGCTGAGCCACCGAGCCTGGCTTCTTCTTCTTCTTCTTCTTTTTAAGCATATTTTTTATTATAAAATTGTGGGGGACAGTTAAGGGTTAGGTATACAAATGTGCATCATTCAGGCACCCTTGTTAATAAGGGGTGTCTCCCCATCCCCAGACAGATATTGACTACCGTTAGTACCACCTCCATGAATTCTTTTTTGACTCCTAGATTCTTTTGGGAGTATGTTGCAATTTCCTAGCTTATAGGTACTTTATTAGTTATCATTTTATTATTGAATTTTTAAGCCTACTTCTAGTTAATCAGATAATATATTCTGTATTGATTTTAGTTCTTTGATATTTGCTATGACTTACTTTATGGTCCAACTTATAAGCTTACTGAAATGTTTCTTCTGGATTTGAAAACTATGTGTTCACTGCATTTGTGGGTGCTGTAAGTTTGTTAATTATATTGTTAAATATTTTGTATTCTTTTTTTTTAAAGTGAGAAAGCAGGATTTATTGAGAGAATAGAAAAGCTCCCACAATGGGAGGGGACCTGAAGGTGTTGTCCAATATTTTGTATTCTTACTGATATTTTTGTCTACTTTTTTCTATCACTTACTAAGAGAGGTATGTTAAAATCTTTCACTATGACTGTGAGTTTATGTCATTTCTTCTATTTGTCAGTTTAGTCTTAATGTTATGATGAGGTCATGTTAGTTGTGTACATAGTTATAGTATTATATCCCCTATTGAAGAGATTATTTTAATTATGCAATATCTCTATTTCTAGTAATAATTTTTTGTATTAAAGTCTACCTTCTCTAATATTAATAGAGCTAAACTGGCTTTATTTGGTTAGTGTTTGCATGTTGTATCTTTATCCACAGTTAATTTCAAGCTTCTTGTATCCTTATATTATAGATATGGTGTGTCCATTGCAGATAGACATGATTGATTTTCAGCCTTCCATCTTTCTAAAACTCAACTGGAGTTGAGGCTTATTTTTTTATTTTATCTGACAATGTTTGTCTTTTAATAGAAGTACTTATGTCTATTTTCCTTTATTGTATTTACTGACACATTTGGGTTTACCCTACCACTTTTCTATTTGCTTTTTCTTTATATGTTTTGTTCTGCATTCTCCTTTTTTAAAATTGATTTTGTCTTTTTATTATTCCATATTCTCTCCCATTCACTTATTATACTTTTTAAACTAGTCTTTAATGTCTGTTATTCTGTAATGCCAGACATTGCTAATTGAGCACAGAACTTATTTCCACAGAGCCCAGATACAGTCTAAGAATCTTTCACACAGCATTTCAATTATTTAGGATTGGGAAGCAAAATAAAACTCATTTTCCATTTCTGGTCTAGAAAGGCATGCAGTCAGTAAGTCAGGATAGGGTTTCTTAAGTTTATCTTAAGAATCACCTAGAGTGCTTATTAAGAGGACAGATTCTTGTGTTCCACCCCAAACCTTATGAATCCGTGTCTGAAGGGGAGTTCACTGAGAAATAGTATGTTTCACAAAGGTCCCAGTTGAGTCTTATTATGATAAGGTATGTTTGGGAAAGTCTGGGCAATATTACACCACCCAAAACACATTGTTGGCTGGGCGCAGTGGCTCTTGCCTATAATCCTAGCACTTAGGGGGGCCGACGTGAGAGGATTGTTTGAGCCCAGGAGTTCGAGAGCAGCCTAGGCAACACAGCGAGACTTCAGCTCTACAAAAAAAATTAGCTGGGCATGGTGGCATGTGCCTGTAGTCCCAGCTACTTGTGAGGCAGAGGCAGGAGGATAGCTTGAGCCCAGGAGTTTGAGGTTGCAGTGTGCCATGATTATATTCAGCCTGGACGACAGAATGAGACACTGATTCAAAAAAAAAAAGTTGTTGAATGACTTAGATCATCCACTAACAGGTGGGTGCAGAATGAGTTTGAACTATGTACTGTTTTTGTGCTGAAGTACCATTATAACCTAATGATGCTTCCTAGGTGGCACAAGAAACCCTGAAATTCTGTGAAGGGGTTAGCACCACTAGGTTGGCAGGGAGGAGAAAATGGAGAAGAAATCACTATTAAAAGGTATGTACAGCAAAGAGGACATTTGTGCTTGTTTTCCTTGGGCTGTGGCAGGACAAAACATTTCTGAGAGGCAGTGAAGGGTAAGAGACAGGGCAATTAGCAGGATATATTTCTCTCTTCAAGCCCAGAGTCTGTGCGGGAAACCTTTTAGTAGATGCTTTCAGGACTCAGTGAGCTCATACACACATAAACTACTCAATGTAAGCAATGTCTAATTTACAACAAACATTTAGCTTTATATCTAGATATTTCGGGACATTAATATTGACAGTGAAACTTTTTTTTTTTTTACTCTAGCAGAGTAGCATATAACTATGACTTCACCAGTAGGTTTAATTTATCAAATTTCTTTTGGAACAGATTTGGAAAAAATCTCTCTCTACTGTACACAAAATTTAACTTCAGTTCTCTAGTAATGTTATTAAGGTGGTAACATTCTCCATATCAAAGGGAATGTTTCTCTCCAGTGTCTGAAATGAAAAACAGGTGCAAGTCTTCTGATATCCTTTATGAGATTGGGTTATAAACCAGACCAGTGCTTTCCAAACTTATCTGCACACTGGAATTGCCCTGGGAGCTGAAGAAATATTGACAGCTGTGCCCTTCCCAAGACTGAGATTTAATTGGTGTGGGGTGTGACAAAGGCTTGGGATTTTTGAAGAATCACCCTGGTGGTTCTAATGTGCGGCAAGTTTGAGAGTTTCTAAACTGGAGATTTTGAGCTATGCATTTCAAACCTCAAGCCTCCAGACAGTGTAAAGCTTAGGTTTCTGTCAGGTTTAAATCGAGACAGTGAGTTCAGTCTCATTGGATTTAATGAGTTGCAGTCTATATAGGTAAACACATTATTTATATAAAGTGTTATGTGCACATGCAAAGTCACACACACAAATTATCAATATTCAAAACAACAAGGATTTTAAAGTAACTGTCATAGTAGGTATATTTTTGCAATTAGCGCTGCCAGATAAAATACAAAGAGCATAGTTCAATTTGAATTTCAGATAAACAACAAACAATTTTTAGTATAAGTATGTCCCATACAATATTTGGCATATACTTATACAAAAAATTGTTTGTTTATCTGAAATTCAAGTTTAACTACATGCTCTGTATTTTTATGTGCTAGATCTGATTATAGTGCCCATTTTAAAGGACTAAGATGAGCACTAATTCAGTGTACTAGGACAAATCAAGACAAAAATTTACCCTAGCTTTTTGCTCATTGTGTGATCTTCTATTTTCTGAATTACATTTTCTGATTAACCACCTCAAGCTCTAATGACTTTGTCTGCACTGAGGGCCAACTGTACCTTATTCTGCCTCTTCTGTCTTCTTCGGAGGCGCAGGAACTCTTTGTGTTGCCTGGAGACAAAGTTCACCGCTGCATATTCCAGTAAGGCAGCAAACACAAACAGAAGGCACACCGCCATCCAGATGTCAATCGCTTTTACATAGGAGACCTGGGAGGGAGGAGGGAGGAGGGGGAGAGAGAAAGAGAGAGAGAGAGAGAGAGAGAGAGAGAGAGAGAGAGACACTTATGAAATCTTGCTGGGAAACCAGATTTCCTAAGGTGTGAGTAGCAAAATAACCCCCTTTCCTTGGCCGAGGATTTCTAGCCTTTACCTAAGTGCTTAAGGAGTGCATCAATCCCACTCTGAAATTCTGGGCAGAGCAGTGGAAGTTGCATGCCCACCCTGCCCTGGGCCTTTTTTCCATCTCTCTCAGTATAGTCCACCTACTCAAGTAGTTTTATCCTTGAGACCAAAGATGACCTCAAAAATTCCCTTAATAAGATTAACTTGTAAGTGTTCTTGCCATAAAAAATATGTGAGATAATGCATATGTTAAATAACTCAATTTAACTATTCCACAATGTATACACATATCAGAACATCACGTTGTACATCATGAATACATAAAATTTTTATTTGTCAATTAAAATAATAATACATAATTATTTCAATAAAAAAGAAAAACAAAACTTTGAGGCAAAATAGATTGGACACGATCATTGAAACTGCTCACTTCCTTCTTTTTTTTTTTTTTTTTAACATTTTTAAACCAGTGTAATTAAGATAATTCAAAAACCTGGATGAGAAATAAACTATGTATGGCCTTAAGTCCTTCAAAAGCCAATTTGTAATTTCCTTCAATTTACAGACCCTAACTGACATGAAAACACAGTTCTAAATAGTTTTACACCCTCGCATTTAAGAATATTCAACCAAAATGAAACATCAGGGTTCTAGCCTTGAGAAGGTATCTAGCTAACAAGAAAACTTTTATAACACTTCACTGTTTGCTTGAGCATTCAGTAAGTCTTATAATTTGACAAAGTGGATTCTGAAAGCAAACACTTTTTACTTGTAGTGAAAAATGTCCCTCATCTTACTTGGTTTACAACTATTTTTAAAGTATAAAAAGAAAAGATACTTAGACGAAGTTATAAAATACTGTATCCCAGTCTACAAAGGATACTTGGTGTCTGAATGTGTACTATTCACTTCTAATTTTTAAATAGAGTTTCCTATTTTTTTTTTTTTGGACAGGCTTGGTTCACTTTTTGTGTGTGTGTGTAAAAACCCTATGTTATTGCCACAGCTGGAGCCTGGGTCCTCTGCATGAAGACTCTGGTGTGGGTCTTGACAAGATGGTGGGTGAATTCCTGATAGGGAGACTTGGTGAATACAGTCTCTTTCCAGAGACTCTTTCACGGGTCAAGTAGCTATAGGTCTTACAGATGGCATCAAAGGTGGTCTTGGCAAAGTCGCCTAGGGTGGCAGTGCAGCCCCTGGCCGAGGTGTAGCAGTCATCGATTCCAGCCATCATTAGAAGTTTCTTGGGCACGGGGGCCTAGAGGATGCTAGTGCCCCTGGGGTCAGGGATAAGGAGCACCAGCACAGAGCCACAGCAACCGGTCACCTTGCAAGGGACTGTGTGCGGCTTGCCAATCTTGTTCCTCCAGTAGCCTCTCTGCACAGGGATGATGGAAAGCTTGGCCAGGATGATAGCCCCTCGGATAGCGTTGGCTACTTCCTTGGAGCACTTAACATCCAGACGGACATAGTCCCTGATGGCAACAAATGCCTTGAACCTAGTTGCTGGCCAGCGCGGGTCTGCTTTTGCAGGGGCATGATCTTCATAACCTCATACTTCAGAGACGTGCCAAGGAAGAAGTCGATGATCTCAGACTTCTTGATTGATGGGCAGAGAGAAGAGGTAGATCTCCTCCAGCGACTTGATCTTCAGGTCCTTGACTAGGCGGCCAAGCTTGGTGACGAGCATCCACTCCTTTTCCTCGATTTTGCCTTTGCGAGCTCTGGGACCCCTCCCCCGACCCCAACCACAGCTGCAACCTAGGCCACGAGGCCGCTGCCCAAACCTCCACGGAAGCTGCCGAGGCCTTCTATGGGGGTGGGGGCGGTCGTGGTCTCGGGGTCCTCCCGCTGTACTGGTGTCATCCGCCATTTGGTGTTTTCTTGGAGAAGAAAAGAGTTTTCTATTTTTTGATAGCTGTCACTAAGTGCTTTCCAGCCAGTATTTTAAATACTTTACATGTATTAATTTTTAACCCTTACAACAACTGTATTTTCCCTATTTTCTAATGAGAAAGCTGCAGTACAGAGAGGTTAAATTATTACCCAATATTACAAAAGTAATAAGTGACAGAGCCAAGACTGGAATTGGAACTCAGTCTGACCAGTGGATTCTCATTCTGAACACACACAAACACACTACTAGGATCATACAGTTTGTATCTTTTCCCACGTTATTTATTTTTCTTTTAGATTATAATTTCCAGTGTTTGTGTAATGGTCTACACCATGATTAATCAATACACATTATAAAACATTTGGGTTGTTTTCTTATTTTTTGACTATAAGTTTTGCTGCTGTAAACATTCCTTGCCAAAATTTTTGACTATATCTCTGATTATTTGTTAGACCAAACTTTATATGACTTACAGGAGTAAATACATGAAAATAGACTCTTGACTTGAAAAGTTAGCAGCAGCACAGAGGACATAAAAGCAGATTCGGGAGAGATATGCCCCAAGTAAGAAACACTGGTTTGTTACTATCTCTATAACTTTGTTATGCTCTTTAATCTCTCTCTGCCTCTGTTCCTCATCTGTATAATAAGAACGATAATACTGTAGTACCTATCTTATAGAATTGTTATTTGGATAAAATCACTTAATATATGTAAATAGCTTAGAATAGTGTCAAACAGATAATTGGTTATATAAGGATGATTTTGTTAATGGAGGAATCCTGAAGAAAAAAAATTAACAAGGAAAATACAACCTACCCACAATCCTAATATATTCCAATTATTATTTTTAAGAGAACCACCTGCCTTACATTATTTGTCTGAAAAATCTGAACTACTTGTATCCACATGCATTGTGAAAAAATGACCCAGAACTTCGTTATTTCCAACCTTTTGAATATGTTACTCTTCCTACATGGGGTTTTTATTTCCATTCTTTCTGATTAACAGACTCCACAGGAGTCTTCAGAATTGGCTCAGACATCAATTCCCCTGGGAAGCCTCCCTAACCGTTCCCCTTCCTCTCATCTGGGTTAGGGGCTACTTTTCTTTGTTCCTTTGTCACTATCTATTGAACCATTCTGTTTCTTTTTTGCCTAGTAGCTTTCTTGACTGTAATTCTAAGACTGTAAGTTTGTTTTTTTAATGATAGGCCTTGTGCAATATTATTCTTTGTGTTACCAGCACAGGATCTGGCAAATAATGGAAAGACATTAGTTATGTGGGATAGATAGATGGATGGATGGGTAAATAGATGATTAATGAATCAATGATGAATGGATGGATCGATGGTTGACTGAATGAACTGAAAGGGAAGGCAAGAGAAGAGGGAAGGAAGGAAGGAGGGAGGGAGGGAGGGAAAGAAGGAAATATCTAGCTATCTTTTCATCTTTGTGCTTTAATTTCAACAATTCTAAACAATATACTATTACCCACAATTGTATATATTTGATACTTTTAAGAGTGAACTATTAGTGACTTTTTATTTTCTCAGCATACTTAACATTCCTGGAATGTTTCTTTCCTCAATAAACAATAATTTTTCTTATAGTTACTCTTCTGGAACAATCCTATTTTCCTGTAATAATAGAACATTACCAATCACAGCATTCAGATTATATATTATTTAGATAGCCTGTAAATATTTGAAGACCCAATAATGAGAAGAATATGTCAAAGCCTGAGAAATATCCATACCAAGAGCTAGGTCCAATAGAGCTGACGATTCCTCCCTTTCCTGGTGTTTACAGCGTTCAGTAATTTGTACACCTTTTTCACATCTCCTTCTGGCCATCAGCAGGCCAAGCACATATTTGGCTTCTTCTATGGCTGCTCACGAATGAATCCTTTCAGTCTCTTAATCATTCTGGTTGGTCTCTGAGTTTCCTCCAAATCACAAATATCTTTCCAGCATTGAAGTGCTGGAATTAAATGCATTATTCACACAGATTCAGAGGGTGTTGTGAAACATCTATTTCATACGATGTGATGTCCCTTGGTGCTGGTCTCTCAGGATTAAAATGCCTTTTTGTTGCTTTTACCCAGCTCTGATGTCAGAGTCTCTCCCTTTGACTGCTAATCCTTAGATGTTTTGAGCTCACATCTTCCCCTGTCACATTCTTTTTATGATTCTTGGGTTTACACATTTCCTTCCTGAACTACTTTACTACAAACTTGCAAGATAGTTTTCAAAGGTAATTAAGCTCTTAAAATGTTGTTATGATTCACTGATTTGGTATCTTTTCAGGAATATTTAATTCAGCAAACAAAAACAAACATTGAGGGCCTACTGCATGGAAGGCACTGTACTAGGTGTTGGTGGGATGTGGGGCAAAAAATACAGGAATTACTAAAAGCACATCAGTTGTTCTCAGGACTTCTCAGATTATGCTTCAGAAGACTCCATTCATGCAATGCTCTAGAAAGTGTCACTCACATAGATCAGGGAGCAGCAAATTCTAGCTCATTGATCAAATTTGGCCTACCAAATGTTTTTATAAATGAAGTTTTATTGAAATGCAGCCATATCCATTCATTTACATATCATCTATAAATACTTTTGCACTAAAATGGCACAGTTGAGTAGTTGCGACAGAAACCAAGTGACCCACAAAGCCTACAACATTCTTCTCAGACCTAGAAAAAACAACACAGGAATTCATATGGAAACACAAACGTCCAAGAATAGCCAGAACAATCCTCAGCAAAAAAAACAAAGCAGGTGGTATCACAATACCAGACTTCAAACTTTACTATAAAGCTACAATCATCAAAACAGCTTGGTATTGGTACAGGAACAGGTATATAGATCAATGGAACAGAATTGAGATTCCAGAAGCAAAACCTCAATTCCTCAACCAACTCATCTTCGACAAAACCCCCACCACCTACCAGTGGGGAGAAGAGAACCTATTCAGTAAATGGTGCTGGGAAAACTGGTTGACCACATGCAGAAGATTGAAACAGGACCCCTATCTATCCCCATGCACAAAGGTTAACTCCAAATGGATCAGAGACCTAAATGTAAAACCTCAAACCATAAGAACCTTAGAAAAGGAAGGAAATACTCTCATGGAAATCGGAACTGGCATCCAATTCCTGTACAAAACCCGAAACCCACAGGACTTAAGAGAGAAGATAGACAAATGGGACCTTATTAAACTGACAAGCTTCTGCAAAGCCAAAGAAACCATCAAGAGAGCA